>NW_004955404.1:34681510-34705328 GCF_000276665.1 Chinchilla lanigera
CTACCAGGATCTCGTATGCCATATAAAAAAAAAAAAAAAAAAAAAAAAGTAGATGAAGTTGGAGATGCCAGGGTATGAGATGTTTATTGAGGAACACTACAGACAGAGAAGCCAGCACGAGAAAGATGACAGTGGGCTGCAGCCAGGAAGGCTGTGGCAGCAGGACTGTCCAACTCCTCTGAAGCTCACATTTCACCACAACCTGCTCCATTGCTGGACATGGTGCTGCAAGATATAGTATTTATATTGTTGGGTTCCAGGCTTTCTTTGGTCTGATTCCCTTATTTCTTCTTTTTGGAATAGGAATATTTACATTGTGCCATCATATGTTAGAAGTATTTAATTTTGTTTTTCGGTTGTAACAGGGACTTGCTGCAAAAAGTTTGCATTGAGTTCCAGAGGAAATTTTGCACTTGGACTTTTCATCAGTGCTGAAACTGTTAAGATCTTGGCAGCTCTTGGAGATCACCTAAATACATTTTATATAATGAGATGGACATGAAACATTTAGGGGCCAGAAGCAGACTGTTATGATTTAGATCCAAAATTCCCTCCCAAAGTCTTCTGTTCAGAGGTGAGTTTGTAGAAGGCAATTTGATCAGATGGTTGCCATGCTTCTCAGTGAATTAGTGCATTGATGAGTTCATAGCTAACCATGATCTTAGAGATGAGGCCTGATTAAAAGAGACAGGCCAGTAGAAATATAATCTGGAAGAGTGCCTTCCTATCTGTGGCTTGTCCTTTTTCTCTCTACGTCCTGGCTGTCATAGGTTAAATAGCATTACAAGATCACACCTTCCCACTATGCCATTTCTGCCTTGGAGCCAGCCAACCAGAAAGTGAACCCACTGGAAACCGTGAGCCCAAATAAACTCCTTCTTTAAGTGGTGGTGAGTATTTTGTCCCAGTGAGTTCATCCATTGAACAATTTTTTGCTTTATTTTCTGAACTAATAATTAACAACAGTAGAAAGTATATAAAATGAGAGTAAATGGTCAAAAAACAGTAACTCCATCATCTTTATCACTATTCTTTGGTGCTTCTCATTAAACTTCTCTTTTTTTTTTTTTTTGTTTTTGGTTTTTCTCCGGTACCAGGAACCGAACTCACGACCTTGCGCTTGCCAGGCAGGCGCTTTTGCCGCTGAGCTAAATCCCCAGCCCCTCATTAAACTTCTTTTATTCTCCATTGCATGGTACTTCTACTCAGATGAAGCTAATCTACTAGTTAGTCCTTACATTTTACTTGTGTGTTCCCACCTTTGAATCTTTATACTTCTGTTGGATTTTTTTCTCCCCAACTGTATACTGTACAAGAATCCCCTATCTGCTAATTCCTTAAGGAAACTTGTTTCCACATTGCCTCTGAATTGTACTCATTTGACAGTTAAGAATCTGTTTACACAATTGTCAGTTCCTCTACAATCTATGTCTGCTGTTCTGTTTTGCTCTGTGCTTAGTTCCCACTGGGTGGTCCTGGTCTCTGGGGTCATCAGCTTTCTATAGTTGAACATTTCTGAATTGTCTCATCGGCTGGCTTCTCAGCTTTTCCTCTTTCTGTGATGAATTTCTTCCATTACAAAGATGTGTTGTTCTTTCTTTTTTCCAGGCTAGATTCTTCTTAATATAGTATACTTTTAAATGTTTATAGTACATATATGTTATTGTGACTTCAAATTTTCCTATAAATCTTTCATTTGAATAAATTAGACATGATATTATTCCTACTCAGGTTTCTAGTCACATAAAGAAGAAATGTTGAATTTTAAATTTATTACTTAAACCTTTTCTAAATACAACCTAGCTTAGTGTTTTACCTGAATACTGAGTTTTAAACAATTATTTAAGTTTGTGCTTCTTTTGTCTTGATGTATAACTAAGAAATCATTTAGTCTTATTTATTTATTTATTTGGGAGATAACAATTATACTTAGGAAGCTCAGAGCTGCACCCCAATTCTTTTTTATTTTTCTGTTATTTTGAGGCAGGGTCTCACTAAGTCACTAATTGTCCAGATTGGCCTCCACTTTGGATTATTTCTGAGTATATGGGGTTACAAACATGTGCCACTATATCTAACTTAACTCCATTTATTACACTCATTATCATCTGAAAACATTTCGTAGCAATGATAAACCACTTCATAACTCTAAAATTTACCACATACTGACTGATAATGATTATGACTTGAAAACATTTGAGAACACAAAAATGCAATAGCTAATGTTATAAAATTTGAATAATCAAGTTGCATAATTACCTATAATTATTGAAAAATAAAATTGCCATTATTGTGTTTATAGAATTTTTAAATTTTCATATTCATTAATTAATTCAATAAAGAGTTTTGAGTTTTCAGTAAATACTTGATATATGTCAGACACTATTTTGGTACCGGGCATAAAGAAAAATACAGAATAAAAAACAATCGCAGCCTTTATAGAGCTCAAATTTGTAAGTATAGGTTCTTTAATATTCTTTAATTTATGAAGAATTAAAACAAATCAATAAGAAAAAAATGAGCTCAATAAAATGAAAGCCTAGGATTGAAACTGAAAATTGGCAAAAGAACATGAATAATAGCTATGTGGGTGAAGTCCTTGTTTAGTATTAAAATGCAAAGTTTTAAAATTGAGGTATTAGTTTCTACTTTCAAATCAGAAAATCTAAAATTATATATACAATTTGAGAAGTTCCTGGAACCTGTTCCTTAAGGTTGGTCTGAACCTATACTCCTAACATTCCTCTTTTCTAAATTGCTACTCTATGAAATGATATGAAAGTGTTGTATGAAATATTGATTATAAGGGCAAAGGAAACAAACAGGAAGTTACAGAATGTTCAACAATACCAGATAGGTTAAATATATTATGACATTTATTATGACAGCAAAATACTAATCAGCTTTTTAAAATGTTTTTGTTCTATTTATTGACAGGATATATTTTGAAATAAAAATGTGCTGAAAAATATACAATCAGTAGGGGTTTTTTTTTTTTTTTGGTACCAGGAATTGAACTCATGACCTCAGGCTTGCCAGGCAAGTGCTTATGCTGCTGAGCTACATCCCCAGCCCAATCAGTAGGGTTTGATAATAAGGATGAAGAGATTTTAACCTTTTGGGGTTTACCTATTTTTACTTTTTTCCCAAATGATCATAACTTTAATAATAATAATAATAATTATTATTATTATTATATGGTTTTGTAATCAGTAGGTTATGTCTGGTTTTTAATATCAAGACTCTGCTACCAAGATTGGGTAACAATACTATTTTATATACAATTTTGTCTTGTTAAAGCTTTCTGACTAGGTGTGTTACATTTTTAGCATTAATCAATTTAACATAAATGTCTTATTTATATTTTAAAAGGCCTGAAAGAAAAGTACCTTTCTAAGTATACCTATATAGTTTGCTTGCAAAAATTCTTAAAATAGCTTTTACCCATTAAAATCTTAAAAGGATTACACAATCTAAATTAGTGCCTAAACTGCAAAAAAGCCATAATGAACTTAATATTATTGCTTTCCAAAATATAGACTATTTTACAATAGGAAGTGCCTTTAGGGGTCAGTATAGCAAAATTAAGATCAGTTTATATAACCTTACGAAAGGTCTGGCGGCAGCATAAAAATGTCCCATGTAATTATTTGTGAGTTCATTAGCTCATACTAGCTTTCTTTTCTGAGCTTGCTTAATAATGGAGTAAATTGACAAATCTATGGCTTTTCTTTCAGAAATTGCATTTGTGTTGTACTATTTCTTTATTATATAAATGCAATTTAAAATCATCTTAGTCAAAGTTACAGTTGTTTGAGCTTGGGATGTGAGACCAGTTGGTCAAGGTTTTTCTTCTGTTGTGAAATCTGAAATTAGTTACGGACATAAACTTATAAACCGCCATCATCTGCTGATACACATTAGACACTATATTTCCCAGTGATTTATTCTTCCTTGTAGCCTTCTCCCTATAGTTTAGATTTAGATCCCTGCTGCTTATTGTAGAGTAAGTCTTCTGATTCATCTCTTCAGATCTTCAAGAATCTGGGTTCTGGTTTGTCTTCTTTCCTAGATCTAGCTTTCTTCATACCCTCTCATTAATATCTAGTCTGGCTTAAGCAGGTGCTACTCTTACCACATCTCTTAGTCTTCTCTAACCTAATGTAATAGTTGGCTAAATGATTATGGTCTCTTAAGAGCTTATGTATAGTGCTGGAAAAGGATTTAGTAACCAGGTACTTTAAAGATATACTTTGACTGGCTTTTTTCCACAGTAATTTTTCTGAGCCCAAAACAATGAATTTTCTTTTTATTCCTTATTTAAAACAAAAATTATATTACAATACATCAAACAGAATTTATACCAATAAATATAACGCATGTCATTAAATATAAAATTGTTTATGAATGTCCATATATTTGCTGAGTCATTTCATATTCATAGACGAAAAGCCTTGAGGCTGTCTGGGTCGCTTCAAGATTTTGTCATAGCTGTCCTTACTATGGTTTGGAATTGCTTTGAGCTTTCTAAAAGAAATCTAAAAAGAAAGATTATTCCTACAGTGGGGTACAAAATCTTGTGTGGTGAATACTTGGGCTTATATTCTCTTATTTGTATGGAAGATACAGTAAGAATTGACTGGAATTATTTGTAAGGCTGAGAATGTGTTGAGATTCTTCATAAATGTTGATTTTTAGCCTTCACTGTTAAACATATTTCCTGATGGACTCAAAGTGATGTTTCCCTAGTCTTGAGGAATGTATTTCAATATGCTTTAGTACAAGGAGCAATTATTTTCAAGAATAGCCTTTTGATAATTTCTGTCAAAATATTTTCTTTCTTTTATGGTGTTGTAGTTTGGGGTTTTGCAATTGGGAACACTTTAATACAGGACATACTGTTTATAGAATTATTTTATAACAGTCACCCAAAGAGTTATATACAAAAAAGAGTGCAGGAAATCTGTCCACACACTACAGACCAAAGAATCCAGCTTAGGGTCTGGCTCCCACAGTAATGTCCTATATGAGTCCAGCTGAAGACCTAGAGCCCATAACAATGCCCCCCAAGAGTCAAAATGGAGGTTAAGATCCCAAAACAGTGTCACATGCAGGCCTGTTTTATGGATCTGTGCTGGGAAGGCCCAAAAGTCTGTGGTGGAAGCTAGAAAGTCTGTGCCATCAGCATAATGGATCTGTGTTAGCAGGCTGAGGGTTCTGCACTGGAGCCAGAAAGCAATGCTCAAAGTAAGCACTAGAGCTCCTCCGAAATGTACCACAGCCATCCTCAGTGACAGTGAGGTCCTGAGCTCCTCTAATGCTAATAGCCAAGCTCCCATCAGGAAAGCCAACGTGACAAGCTTCTCCCGGAGACTGAGCAGTGCACCATCTTCCCCTCCAGAGCCAGGAAGTGATGCTCAAAATAAGAACCAGAGCTCCCCCAAGGTGAACTATAGCCATTCCCAGTGACACCAAGTTCTGAAACTCCTCTGACTATGAGAACAGCCAAGTTCATCAGGAAAGCCAGCATGACAAGGTCCTCCAAGAGAAGCAACAGCAACTCCAGGAAAACCAAAAGCTCCCAAAGCCTTCTCTTTTTTTTCTAGTTCTGCCTCTTATGCTGCCAGCAACGATCCTCAGGTGGGCCTCTCACACCCAGCACCATGCTGATTCAGTTCAGCTGGATGTTACAAGGTGACCACCAGCTGTCAATCCACCACAATGGTTCCTATATTTTGTTTTCCAACTCTTGAAAAAACCAAAAAGAAAACATTAGCAGTAGTATTCGTCCTCATCAATGTGTTGCTGGCTCCTCAGAGACAAAAATCACTTCATTGTTGATTTCTATATTTTAGATGGAAGTTATTTTAGTTGTTTTTACTTGAAAAACCTGTACAACAAAATAGTGAGAGTCATATTTAAATTTCAATGCTTAAATAAGTATAACTAGAGAAAAAAGTCTCGATTTTAAGATGGTTTCTAGGATTCAGTTGGTAAAAAGTGACAAATTCCTAAATTTTATCATTTGTCTTTTTCTTACACGTTAATTCCTGGATGAAGGGTACATTGTACATAAGTCATTTGTGCTGAGTGAAGCAGCTAATTAACATACCAAAAGTAACCCACTTAATATAGTCAATGGGATAGTTTCCCAAAGGAAGAATTGTACTGTACTTGAAGTATCACTTGAGTCATTTAAATTGACATTGGACAAAGCTTCAAAGGGCGGGCTACAGGGAATACACCTTCATTGACAGAAACAGTATGGAGAAGATGTAAGAAAAATAAAGATAGATTAAAATCGCCAAAAGAGTTTTGATATGATTTTTTTTGAATCTGGGAAAATAAAATTTTAATGATACAAAATTTTAAGCTTTTGCATTTTTATCATTACATAGTATTACCTAATTTTTTTATTTAAATGAAATACATGAATTAGATAGCCTGTGTGAGAATTTTGTTATGGTCTGGTAGGTTAGTCTGATTGTATTAAGATATTTGAATTGAAATGCATCTATAAATTTAACCATATATAATTATTATAAATAATATTTTATCAAATTTACCATTATTAAAGACTCCCAAAAGATTTAAAAGTTTGATCACTGTACTACTTTTCTATCATTATGGCACACCCCACATGAATTACTTAATTTTAGCCATATATATCCATTCTTAGAAGCTTTATTCAAGTCCCCTAGTTTAAAAAAATTCCATATTAGAAATGGTTAACTTCACTTATATAAATAATGTTGATAGTGCATAATATATAACTTAGTAAATTTTAAAATATAACTTGTCAGGAATAACATATGAGCAGGAAACAAGATTAACTGCCATAATAGTGATACTATCCAGATATTACCAAGTGAAGAATGCTACATCTTATGACATAACTTTGTTTACTATGTTTCCTAGCCTTTATTAAGCCCCATTAAAAAACAATGGTTATAAGACTGGGGCAACGTGGCATTTCTGTAATCCCAGCTACTGGGAAGCCTGAGGCAGGAAACTTTCAAATATAAGGCCAGCATGAACCATTTGTTGAGACTGTCTCAAAATTTAAAAATCTATAGTAAAATAAAAAGAGCTGGGGATATAGCTCAATGGCAGGGTACAATACACACACACACACACACACACACACAAACTGTAGAAACACAATGCCTGGTAACATTTTTGTAGGGCAGAGTTTCTGAAGGGGAGAGACCAGGATATTGCTGTGTTCAGGAAGTCTCTATAGTAAACATTTTCTGACCCAAAATCTCAGTAGTGCCTATGCTGAGAATCCGTATAAGTAGCTAAGGCTACTCAACATTTCGTCAAGGAATGATGACCTGTAGGTGGCTCTTGAGGCCCATCCACTTGTGTTAAGTGATGAGAAGATGTCACAAAAGAATCAAAAGACTGTACAGTTCTGAATCAGATACATATAGTCTAAGTGGCACATGGTTTAAAATATAAACAATAAAAGCAGTCAGGTTGTTTTGTCACTTTCTTCTCACTTTAAGAAGGAAGAATTACCCAGCTTTGGGAATTTATTGCCTGGCAGAGACAAAGGACTACCACTGTCAGAACTGCTAAATTTTCAAGAAAATCCAGTAATCTATTTTTATGTGAAATCCTCTGAATTTCAAAATGTTTTTATTTTTGACAGACTAGGAAGACCAAACCGAAAGCATTTGTAAATCAAGTTTGTCTTTTTGGTTAGCAGTTTTATAACCTCTGTTCTCGGTTCTGACTGTCATGTGTCTATTAATTCATACATTCATTGACTTGCCAGGCACTAATTGACCACCTATTGAACTGATG
The DNA here is from genome assembly GCF_000276665.1 of Chinchilla lanigera. Lineage (NCBI taxonomy): Eukaryota > Metazoa > Chordata > Mammalia > Rodentia > Chinchillidae > Chinchilla > Chinchilla lanigera. The sequence goes on from NW_004955404.1 coordinate 34,689,323, forward strand.
GAATGAAGAATAAGTAGGATTTTATAGACATTCACACAATTCTTGATTTTTCTGGAGTGGTGAGTTTATCCTTCACTGGGGATCAAACTGACTTGATTCTTAGTATGTATTTTAAATTGACTGATTGATTGATTGATCTCTTTCCATTCCCTAAGCAGGTTTTTCTATTAAAATAGGAATATATACTTGGGTATTTCACTCTTCAGTTGACACTTAGCAACTCATAGCAACTCAAGAACAGTGCTTTCAAAGTTAAAAGTACTAAATTTAACAGCTTCAAGACTTTCTACTCAACAACACCCTCCATTTCTTTTTCCCACTTTTTTCTCAGACCCTTTTTTTAAACTTATGCCTCTTTCCGTTTTATTGCCACTAAATTAATGACCTTAGGATTTAATAAATTAAACATTTGAAAGTACTTTCAAGACTTCAAGTGAAATTTTTGGAAGAATGAGAATTTTTCTTTAAGTCATTACTGTGTTTGCTTCAGCAGTATATATATGTACTAAATCACTACCTTTGTGTATAACCCCTGCTGTTCTCGCTTGTATGTTTATTGTGTATTTAACTTTGCTCCAAAACTCATGCCTGGCAACTCATTTAATTTTCACAACAGTTCTAGAAGATTGTCTTCATGTTGTGGATAAGGAAACAGTCACAGATAGCCTAATGGACTTGATCAATATCATACAACTGGTACATTTTAAAATTGAAACTTAAATCCTGGTTATTAGTAACAAAACCCTTACTTATTACCGTAAGGTATGACAGGATAAATTTGTTGACTTAAAGTTAGCATGGGAAAGTAGAAATATGAGAGAAAAACCTAGATTTCTCTGCAGGTCACTCTTTCTTCATTGTGAATCTCTGTAAAATATGATCCTTCTTCAATCTATCTCTGTCTCTCTGTCTCTCTGTCTCTCTCACTCTCTCTCTCACACACACACTCACACACCACTCACATGAGGGCAGCCATCAGAACTAAGAAAAGTTTGCATCCTGCATGGCCCAGAGCAACAGCCTTGGATCCAGTAATAAAGAGATTGCAGCACTGCTATTTGCCAAGAAATATTAACATCTGTGATGGCAAGAATTAGGTTAAGCAGTTTTTGTCTTCCTCATTCTCTTCTAAGCAATTAACCCAATTTATACACAATTTAGCTTTAAATTTAATATACTCACCAATAGCAATAATTATTTAGCTCATATGCAGATTACTGAATCTTTTGCAAGTTTTAAATTGAATGAAACTTGCAAGTTTCATTTTCAGAACTGGAAATGTAAACCTATAAAGAGTTCCAGAATAATTTTGTGCCATATTTATTTTTACCTAATTTGGAAAATCCTGCTTAATTATATAATGCATTCTATTAATACAATAGAACCAAGATTTAGTTGTGAATCAGGATTTGTTCTCAGGAAACTAAATGGAAGAATACTTTTTAAAAAGGAAAAAAGAGAAAGAGGTTTCTTTCTTTCTCTTTCTTTGCCCGTATAGTAAAGTGGACTCATTGCATTAGTCATCTGCAGTGTCAAGAAACTAATAATTGTTTTTTATGCTTTTCAAGCCTCTTAATTTAGTAAACCTATAATTGAAAAGTAAAATTTTGCAATAAAACAATATAACTCAATTCATGTTGCTATGGGAAAGTAAAGGGTTTCCTCCTACTTTAGTTTATTAATTTTCAAATAATGCTTAAGGGCTTGTTATGATAGTTCTTTACAAGGTAGTAAGTATATAGTTATCCAGACTGTCTGGGCTGAAAACTAATTACCATCAGAAACTGCAGCATTAAGACTTGTTATTTCTTCAAATCAAACAACTGCAAATACAATTTTCATATTAAATCCAATGTGCAATGATGCAGGGATATCCTCACAATGAAAACCATTATCTAAAATGTCCTTCTTCTGTATTCTTGTTTATAAGCAAGGAAACCAGAATTTTAAATGTTCTTTGAAAAGGGAAGTTAAGGAGACAGATAGTAAAAGCAGCAATTTAAAAGAACAAAAGAAATAAAAACTGGAGCTATGCAAATAATTAATAGTTTCTTTGAATACAAAATTGCAGAATATAGGAAGAAAATACATTATCTGCAGGAAAATATCCAATAGTATACAGACTATGCTTAATTTTCTATAATTTTCATTCATACTCTGTTTTAAATCCCTTTGCAGTGTTATATTTGAGGGAGCCATATTTTAAATTCATGTTAACATACAATAGAGTAGTAAGAATAGGAAAGGGCAGTTTTACTATCCAAAGGGAAATCAGACCTATGGGTGTGTAAGTACAGAAGAAATCTCATAATTTTAAGTAGTTACTTTATAATTGATTTTTTTTGTTTGTTTGTTTTGTTTTTCTCCGGTACCAGGAACCAAACTCACGACCTTGCGCTTGCCAGGCAGGCGCTTTGCCGCTGAGCTAAATCCCCAGCCCCTATAATTGATTTTTAAAAACTATTTATCTACAGGATCTTCATAGAGGAAAAAAGTTTTACTGTCATTGAGTAATTCCAATTCTTAGAAGTTAAAAAGTTTTTAAAAATGTGGCATATACAAAACCTCCACAAATGTATAGTAAAATAATGTCACAGTTTCTCACTGTTGATTGAATAAATTAGTAGCTTTTTAGGGCATGCAATCATCGGCATCAGTGGACATTGAGGAAATTTTGATTTTGTGGGTTTGAGTGAGTAGATAGGGAGGTCACGGGGGAATTATTATTTTGAAAAATTAAAATCTTCCATTTAGTAATTGCAAAATATAGTCAGGCTGCTATAGAAACATTTCAAAATCACAACTGAGGTATATTGTGTAGTATCAAGCACAATAATTGATGTGGATGTGTCTAATATCAAATAGTATTGTATGTGCATTTATTTCATATTGTAGACAAAAAGGTATTCGATAGTCAATAGAAATCCTATGAAATAGATATTCATTAAAGTGTACTTATAATGTAGGAAATTGATATATTCTTAAAAACTATGGACAAGCAATTTTTTGTTGTTTAAACCTTATTTTTCACATTTAATTCTTATTCTGTTTTGTAAGCTTGTTCACAGTGACATGCCCTTTTAAATTTTTTCTTGTCCAAAAGAAATTCACTTACTGTTAAGTCTAATTTATTTTTGTTCCATGTTTAAACACTTCCTTAACTTCTGACTACCATGAAATGACAGCAATTTTAGTGCAACAGAAAATAAAACAAAAGAAGAAAATGATCTGTCTGGGTTCTTTGAGAATTGACTTAGGTAAGAGTGTAGGAACAAAATAGAGTCCTGGAAACAAATTCTGGGCTCTTTGAAATAAACAAATAGGAGGTGACAATGGGGACAATAGAAATGAAGCAACGTATACAAGGGTGACAGAACCAAAGGGATTTTCTAATAAATACCACTAAAAATAAGCTCGATGAAGGCAGGAATACTATCTCTCTCATCCAGTGTGGATTCCTGGTATCTACAAGTTTCTGAGACATTAATAGTTTGATAACTATTTATAAATTGAGTGAATAAATTAATAAAGGAGAGAGAGACCAAGAAATAATTAGAGACAATTTTGCTTTAGGATAGAAAACTGAATATGATTTTCCAATTCATGAAACCAGAGAAGAGCACAAAAAGGATTTTTATCTTTTCTAGTAGGAAACAATGTAAAATTGTCCGTTTCCTTTCAGTAAATCCTATCTAATATTGTAAGAATATGCCCTTCTTCCTGATGTTCAGTATCCTTTGAACAATGAAATGGTGGTGATAGTGTAATAGAATATTTAAGTTTTGTCTTTTTTCATAGCTTTGGCTAACAAGTTAAAGGACGTACTGCTCTCTCTCTCGCTCTCTCTCTGACACAGACACACACACACACACAGACAATATTTTGCTGAGATCCAAATGCATGAGATCCATTAGTCTAAACTGCTTCCACTTAAAAATTATTTAATGCCTAAATTAAAATTACTAATAGAAATCTTAAGAAAATTTTGTTCCGTATATTTAGGGAGAACCATGAGTGTGTGTGTGTGTGTGTGTGTGTGTGTGTGTGTGTGTGTGTCCTGTTCGTCCCACAGAAGGGTGAGGAAGTAAGCATATGCCTTCTTAAACACTTAAAAGGTAATACTTTTTTAATGGAGAAGGAAATGGAGCTATAGTATTCATATTGACAAAAGATCCTTTTAAAAGAAAATATACTTTCATTTTATCTGCATGCACTGGTATTGGAAAAAAAGATGTTTTATCCTTTATCTATAATTTTTCCTAATTTTGGCTAAGTTTAATTACTTTCCATAGAAAGTTCCTAACTATGAGAGTGGTTTTTAAGTCACTACTGTAGTCACAGCAATGACCTCAATAATCAGAGTATCTCTCTTGTGGCTATTTCTAAATAAAGCTGATGCAATTTTCCAGTCTAATTTATATAAAAGGAACTGATTGAGGCCAAATAATACTCTTCTGTGTTTATCTTGAGAGAAAATATGGAAACCACCTTAATATTCAAGAACATTTCTTACTCTATAGATTATGAAATACAGTTTATATTGTGTTGGTAATTCATAACAAACTCGCTTTAGCTATTGGGTTGCAAAGTGAGGTCATATAATGTAAAATGGATTTTTCTATACACTCAAATACATGAATATCAGTTACATATCTTTATATATTATTCCTTTAGAATCAATTATATGCAAAAGTTGTATAACAGACATTTTAAATCTTTGTTAGAATGTGAAGTAATTATTATATAGAAAGATAAATTAAATAATGCAACTCATTTCACAGCAATTGTAGTTGTCTTACTAAGGATAAATTTTGGCTACCTCAATTTTTAACAGAAATGAGCACACCTATTGAAATAAAATATGTCAATATTACTTGACCCTTTCAGATTTGTTTCTTTCAGCTAAATAGATTCATTGTTTTCCAAGGGAATTGAAATCCATGTATATATTTTCATTCTGATGTTAGCTTTAGTTGTCTGATGGTAGCTGCTGCTATTATAAATAAAAGCATTCTGTCTTGGTAGTAATTGTTTTTTTTTTTTTTTTGGTAGTAATTGTAACAAATTAGGAATTATTTAAGTGTGGCTGCATTGTCATTAATTCCTTAAAATATAACTCATACGGGTTTCCCTAAAAAAATGAGGGTAACTCCCTCTGTCACTTTGTCAATGGACTTACAGCTTCATCAGTTATTCAAGTGGGGTGAGGGAAACATCCTTTTAAGACTCAGGCAAATGGAGTGCTTCTCTTATAAACATTTGAGGAAAATAAATTTTTAAAAAAGCTATATATTAACATGTACTCTTTATTGATTAAATCACACATTTCTTCATTTAAAATAACATTTTTTCATTCTCTTTTTAAAAAATAAAGCCCCACAATCTCTGTCCTTAAGGCTTAAACACTTTTATTGGCAGCAGAATAGTGCCTACAGGCTATATCACTAGAATTAGACTGCTTACATCCAAGTTCTTGCTCTGCTCTTTATGAGAAATATGGTAATGTCTGTATACACTGAAAAAATTGCTTGGTTTTTTTTTGCCCATGTTTTCTTATCTGCAGAATGGATATAACAACCATACCTGCACTGAAGTGTTGTAAAGGCCTAAAGGACTTAAAATTTATAGAGTTCTTATTCTTACTGGATATCCAATAAATACAAAAGTGTATATTGTCTAATAAATATGTAATACCTTTGTACCCCCCAAACCTAATAACACAAAATATCAGCCCAGAATTTTTTCCATGTAGAGTTTTAGAATGATGTGAAGCTGCCATAACACGACAACCTTACAAAAGATGAATAAAAATAAAAGGAAATATAGGATATAACTTAAACTATCTGCAATCTCTTTCCTACTAGTAAAGTCAGTAACAGGGACTTTCCTGAAATACTTTCATTATCATTGATTCAGGAGAAAGATACAACCTATGCCATGCTGATTTTTGGTGTTACGATGAAAACTCTGATTTGTCCTAAGGTATTACCGGGTATAATATATTTTACTGTTGGTATAAAATATTACTGACAGTTATCAAAAACTTAAGAAACTCTTTAGTAATTAGCTCCACACTATCCTACAAAATAGCAAAAATCTCCTAGAAATAACTTTTTCGAGTAGTGGGACAAGCCCTAATAATTATGGAACCTTTCCGAGAGTATAATTGGAGATCCACGTAATACACATTTTAATAGAGGCTTTAAAGCAAGTTGACAAACTATTATGTAAAATATATCTTCCTACTTTGATAAATATACTTTAAAATAACTTGATGCCCAGAATCAAATACAACAGAATCTGCAGATGCCTTGGAGGTCCACAACTGAATTCTTGGGCATCACACCTTAATTGCTATCTTTCTCATCCCATAAAACCAGTTGCCTTGGCATGAAGTCGGAAGCTGTAGTCCTCACATCTGTACTCAGTGTTTATCCTAAAGTTGATCCAGTCAGCATCACACATCTGGGGAACAGTCGTATGCTAACTTCAAGAAATGGTGCCTTGGGTTCTTTGGGTTACATTTTCTAGGCCTGCACCTATAGGTGGTCCCACAGGACCAAGGATTTCCCACTTTTATGGGGAAGTGCATGTGACCAAGGCAGGGCCATCTTCCGCATGGGTGTATCGATGAACAAGACTCCAAGTCCAAGATCATTTTCACAAACCACACATGAAATCAACCGCTTTTAAATGTGGTATGCCATAGGAGATTAAAGGGCATAATAAATATTTCTCTACTAGAATCACACTGTTTAGACTAAGTGCTCTTATATTATTTAGAACAGCGTAGTTTATTTAGAGCAACATGAGACTGACCCATTTTCCTCAGATCTTCCTTATTCCCACAAGCTTCACCTAAAACAGTGACCTCACTGACTTAGACAAGCACAGTGTGGTCACACATTGAGTTAGTCAGCCATTCAGTAAATATTTACAGAGTGTCTATTATGTGTCAGGAATAGTACCAGCATGAGGATACACTGTTCCAAGAACAAGCATCATTTCTGTTTTCTCTAAATTTAAAATCTAGGGAAGAAATTCATACAGACAAATGAAGGTAATGATGCTGCTATGTGGTAAGTGAGACACAGAAAACAAAGGAAGCATTTCTGGGAGGAAAGAATTTTTATCTGAGAGCCAAGAAAAGAGGTGGGAAAGGTGTCGGAAAAACAGAATGAAAGAAAAAAATTCAAGTTCAAGAAACTGATGATAAACATATATAATTATGTTTGGTAGAATTTAAAAAGAGAACTAACAAGTAATAATTATAGTGGGTGGAAGTTAGATCATGCAGGATCTTGAAAATCTTATGAAGTTTGGACTTGATTCTTACAATAATGCCAGGCACTGAAAGAAATATTTCAGAAGAGACATTATTGCATGATTGTTTTTTAAAGCATTCACTCGTATCTCACTGGAGAATTTATTAGAAGATCTGTGTCATGGTATATGCAGAAGATAATGGCCTATTCCAAGGGGATGGTAGAGTTTTAAGAGGAATCAAAAGCTGAAAGACAGTGAAATAGAATCTTACTTTGAAGGACTGTTAATTGAGTGTAGAGAGTGAGGGACATAGAGAACAGTGGTTAAATCCTGCATTTTTAAGTTAGCCTTCTGGGTAGTAGCAACTTCTACTAAGAATGGTAAAATCGAAAAATAGGTGTAGGTTGCAGGGGAGTGAATTAACAAGTGTATTCTCAGAAATAGTGAGATTAAGCTAGGGATGGGATATCTTAATACCCATACCCATACTTCCACTGGCTTATAGAAATGTCTGTCTTTCTCTCTCTCTCTGTCCCTCTCTCTTTCCATGTTCTTCTCCCTCCTAGAGACATTCATGAGTCCATGCAAATATTTAGGGAAAACAGTCAATCTTTTCGAATAAATTTGGGTCATAGCAGCGTATAGCAAGCTGATGAAACCCTGGTAAAGGATACAGAGCACTAAAGGGAGTATGTGGGATGATCACGGGTACTGGACGTTAGAACTCTGAGACTGATGGAGAAAGACATTCTGAAGAATAGGAGAGAGATCAGAAAAGAACATGAAAGATGGTAAAGAGCATGCCAAATTGCAAAAGTGTTAAATGAAGTAAAGCTTGCTTTTAAATCAGAAAAAAGAAAACTTGTGTCTATAGAGCACAGAGTAAATTTGTATTTATTCAGGCACATACTCACTTGCAGTTTTTCCCACAGACTATATACTCTTATAATCATACCCACTCATGCTCACATGCACACCCACACATTTTCACAGATACCACCCATGATTTCATAAACTCACAGGCATGAAGACGTTACATATAGAAATTCTCATTCATTAAATTCAACTCTAGGTCTCTACTAGCATACTATTAACTGAGAAAAGTGTACTTATTTAAAATAAGAAAGCTTTGCTTTATGGTTTAAACAAGAATGTGGCTCAGTTTGCCGTCTGTTAAATGGGCACAGTAATATTAGCATAGAGAAGTTTTTAGATTTAATTGATGCTTATAAAGTGATTCGGGAGCCCAAGATGAAAGGTGCTATGTAATGTTATTACTGTTATTGGGATTGACAGTGGTGACCTACCTTAAAATTTGAGTATGCAATAGTCTAAACCACGATGTAATCCAGGATGATAAAATATAAGGTGTTATTAGATGACTTAGAAGTACTAAGATTATGACTAAACTTTCCTTCTAACTAGTTCTATTTCACCATTTTTCTGATACCTACTACTCAGTTTCAGTACTTATTTGCCAATAAGTTTCTCATTTTCTGCTTTGTGTTAATGTTGTAGAACAATTTAGCTCTAAGGGCCTTTGGGATCTTCTAATGAAATCTTGAATTCAGCAGATGTAGAAACCGAATCCCAGGCTTACAGTTTTTACTCCCAGAACTACCGAGGTAGAATTTAATATCCAGTTTCAAGATTTTTGATTTTTTTCACTAGAAACTATTTCACAAACAAGAAAATTCATCTGAAAATACAATACCACATCAGATAAGGGATTTAAGAAAACATTATTAGTAATAACAAGATAAACACATTAACAATAGCTTTGAGAATGATAAAATGGCATTTATTTTCATTAATATAAGAGATACTTTAAATTTAATATTTATAACAGAATACTCATTACTGGAGAAAACCAATACACAAGGGAGACATAAGCACGAAGGATGAAAGTAATTAAAATTCATGAATTACAATTGAGTTATTTGGTATTATCTATTGTTGTCTTGATGAAAGAGAAATTGTTTTTGCTCCGGATATCAGATGTGATTTTTTTTTAAACAAATGTACTTTGTACACAGCTTTTGTCCCAGATACTCTACTAGGCTCTGAAGATAGAGAAGAGAAAAAATATAGTTTAAATTGCTATTTTCATTTTGCTTATGATGAGAAATTTGTAAAAAAATGTAAAACAATAAAAATAATTTTGGATTTTGAACTATACTATCAAAGAAGCCAATAGCATTGGTTATCGGAGCTGCTACCTTAGATAGAATGGTGTGGAAGGAAAGCAGAAGGAGGCCTGAAAGATTAAAAGTAAAAAACTAATGAAGAATATAAAGAAGGCAGTTTCCAGTGTGAGAATGGCATAGCAAGAGGAAGGCTGGCCAAAGAACACTCCAGTGTGAAGGCCACGTGGTGAGTGAATTGTGTGAGGGTGAGTTGTTCAGGGCTCATGTGGCTTTGCGTTGTGTTGAGGAAATAAGGTTTGGGAGTTTGGACTTTAGTATTACAGGGGCCATAGAAAGGTTTTCATTGGGACAGTAAGTGGTTAAATACGGTTATAGATGTGTTCTGATTATTGCATTGCAACTGTGCTGTGGAAGGAACACAGAAGGAAATGAAAGTTTCTTGGAATCATTATGGTGGTCCCAGTGAGAGCTAAAGGTCACTTGGACTGGGAAATGACAGTGAGACGGAGCAGAATGAAGAGCCCATGACATGTTATTGGCAAGGTGGATGTGACAGACGAGAAAAGAGAAACAAGGATGACTTTAGGGTTGGGGTTACATCATGAGGTGCACAGCAGCACTATTTCCAAGTAGGATGGGAAGAGAGAAGCAAATTTTTACATACAAAGCAAAGAATTCCTTTTGACGTCGACCCATATGGAAACATCCAAGAGGCCACTGAAGCAGCTCGGTGGAAGAAAGTATTAAGCACATGTAAAGTTGGGAGTTTTATTCACCTAATGCATGCTATGGTAAATTTCTGGAAGATAAACACTAGAAAGTACAAGAAAAGGACTTAGGAACCGAACTCTGAGGCTCAGTAACACGGAGAAACCATTGAAAACAAAAACCAAAGAAATGAAACTGAAAAAGAGTAAGTTGTGGAGAACAGGAAAATGAAAGGGGTGTGGTGTTCAGAGAATCAGAGATGAGAGGAGGAGAAAAAGATAAAATGTCCAGTGCTTCCATGAAGTCAAACTAGGCAAGCCAGAGACAATTGCTTTTACTGGCAACGTGATGGTTGTTGGTGATCTTGACAATTACAGTTTTGTGGTGCTAAGGATAAAGTTAGAATGGGATGGATTGAAGAGTCCCCAGAAGGTGAGAAACAGTGAGCACAGACACATATTTCAAGAAAATTTTCAGTACAAGAAAACAGAATGGGATATTCAGGTGGAGAGATAGGAACCAAAAGCAATGTTTGTGTGTGTGTGTGTATGTGTGTGTGTGTGTGTGTGTGTGTATGAGAGAGAGAGACAGACAGACAAAGACAGAGGCAGACGGAGAACCAGAAACAGAGACAGAGACAGAGATGAGAGAGACAGAGAGAGAGAGAGAGAGAGAGAGAGAGAGAGAGAGAGAGAGAGAGAGAGAGAATGCATGTGTAAGATTAAAGGACCAGTTCAAATGTTTTTGCCAAAAGGACTGGTTTAATTAAATAATTAAAGCCTTAGAAAAGTATAGGTAATCTGAGTATTTCTTTAATCCTGGGAATTTGATTTTTTTACACGTGCTTCTTTTTGGTGTGATAACACTGGGGAGGACATCTCAGACGGTGTGTGGAAGTCTCTAGGTGACCGCTTTTTCTCACAGCTCCTTTTGATATTTGCCTGAGAACACAAGACCATATGGAGAAAAGGATGTGTTAATCAGGCTTCAGTGCCTGAGAAAGAAATTTCAAGAAGAAAGGAATTTAATATAGGTAATTATATACTTATAAAATTCCTGGCAGGGAGGGAGGCTGCCAGACCATTGGTTCCAAAGTCACACGCCCGTGCATGGCTGCAATCAGGTACCATGGCTGTCGCCTGTTCATGAAACTGGGGATGTGTCAGCAGAATGACTGGTTTGTCCCAAAATTCATATCTTTCAGATATAACTATCCTCATTCATGTGTGGCAGAGGAGAAGTGAGTCTCTAACATAGGGCTATGGAGAAATTTCTGAGGTTGCTATCATGTAGCTGTTCTAGCTCCACCAGTAGTAGCAGCCGGGATGAGGTTGGAGCAGCCAGGGCTGACTGGAAAGGAGTCACCAGACCACGAGCTGTTCCCAAGGCAGATATTCATAGAACAGCGAGGAACATAACTCATCCTATCCTAGCGATCATACCAACTCTGCTTTCTAACACACCTTCCAAATATCTCAGAGGTACATATTTTAGGAGAATTTAATTGACATCCTGAACACTTGTTACAAGAGAAATCTGGGTAGTGTAGTTTTAGCTTTGCATTATAAAAGGTGAGTGATATCTCAGGCCTGGAGAATGCAGTCAAGAAATTAATTTTCATGAGGGCCTGGGTCCAATCAACAGCACAGGGAGAGAGGGCGGGGGTGGGGGGAATGAGCAAATGAACCTGGGTATCATATGCCTATAATCCCAGCTACTCAAGAAGATGAAGCAGGAAGATCATAAGTTTGAGAACAGATTGGACATCTTAGCAAGACCCTTTCTTAAAATTTTAAAATGGGTGATGTTGGGGATGTGGATCAGCACTTGTGTTAAATCCACAGTATTAAACAGTGAGGGAGGGAGAGACAGAGACAGAGACAGAGAGACAGAGTCAGAAAGAGACAGAGAGACACAGAGAGAGGAGAGATAATAGAGACAGAGAGAGAGAACACAAAGAAGCTATAGTAATAATGTTAATAATCCTAATAAAATTCAGTAGGCTAAGAGGTTAAATGACCACCAAAAAAGGAGTTATTGAATGAGTTATCATGTCTTTCCAATAAAATATATTAAAGTTATTGAAAATGATGGTGATTCACCTGTGTAAGAATTTATTCATTTGGCAAACTTCATTGAGCTCTACATGCATGGTAAAGCATATATAAGATACATTGTTAAAGATAAAAGACTCAAAATGTGGCACAATATACAGCACAAAATGCAATCCTCCCACTCAACTTCACAGAATGATGAGATTACAGGCACTTGCCATCATATCCAGTTGTTCTTTTCTAACACTACATCTGTCTCTTTTTCTCTTGTCATTATTACCTATTTTTTTCTCAAACAACATTATCTAAACTTAAGTAATTTACAGCTTTTTGAACAAAAGCTATAAGAATATCATATTCCTCTAATTTTTGTTATTTAAATGAAATGTGTTAGGTATTTCTTTGTCCTTGTATAGCTCTTAAAAATTTTTTTCAAGGATAGCTTTTCATTAAAAATTTCACTCCTGCTATTTACCAATCTTAAATTATGTGATACTCAGTTAACTTTATCAAAGAAAGTTTAAGTTTATTTTTAAAAATGAATATTTTAGCTCTTGAAATCTTTCTTCCTGGAGTACACCATATTCCACCAAAAGAAATATGTTAAATTATCATCTCAGGAAAGCTTTCAACAGGACAAAATTATTCTCTGCCCACCCTTTCTTGTTCCTCATAACCTGCAACAACTTAATCCTTGCCCTGAGTGATTACTCAATAATTATTTTGTGGGAGGCTGGAAAGATTGCCTGGGGCCCCTCCGCCTGCATGTCTGGCCCTGTCGCTAACCCAGAGTGCTGGCTGAGGAAGGGGACAAGCTGAATCTGCTCGTGGTGACTCAGGGGTCATTTAACAAGGTGTCAGATGTGTGAGACAGTAAAGGAAAGTGCTGGAAAGAGATGTTGTGGACTCAACTAGAAACGTATGAAATATATATCATCCTTGCAGTAGCTTACAGAAGATGAAGAATGATTTAGATCTTAGGAAAATTCATAAACTTGTGTACAACCATCACTTTGTGTCTTAAACAGCCCAGTTAACTTTCTAACATTTTTATCTATCAGAAACCTAAATCTCTGTAGTTTTCAATTTCTATGTTATACAAGCTGGTATGCATCAGGGATGATGTGGGAAAGTATGTAGTACTCAGAAATAGAACATCCAGAAAAATGAAGCTGACAAGGTCAGAATGACTGTTACATATGCATAAATGAAAGAAGTTGCCAATTAAAACAAAATAGAAGTTGTGGCTTTCAAACTGGATTCCTTCTTATGTACAATAGTTACATTAATGATTATGGCAGTCTAAATAAATGATATTTTTGGAGTTGAGAAAAACAATTTAAATCAGACTAAAAGGGCTAAATATATTTCAGAGCCACAATGCTCGTTGAAGTATAATCTCAAGAAGGCTGATTGGTGTTGAGATTTTAGGAAATGAGATTGCAAGAGACTGGATAAAATATGAGTAAAAAGTAAGAAAACTACAGAAACATATAAAAGATGAGATTTATTTCAACAGGCCAAAGTATTCAAAAAGTAGACAGTGTGCTTAAAATTTTATAACACAAGATTTACATACTTTATTTAAAATTGAATTTACTGGAATAACTTTGGGTTCTTAGTAAATTAATAGAACAATAAATATAATTCACTTTAATCTGCCAGTTCTACTAGATTTCTAGACATGGATAAGTAGATGTTGTGGAACTCAACTTCACAGTATCTATTTATTAGACTGTAACTTAACATTAGCAGATCCCAGACTCTATAATTAGCATTCATAAACCATTACTATAACAAGTTCTGAATTGGTTTATAGGATTTGAATATCCATGACACTGTCTTTACTCTTATAGTACTATAAATTTTTGTCTGGCACATAATTATCTGACTCCCAAAATTCTATCTCATACATAATTGCATATATGTGTGTATGTTTGTGTTGTGTAATTGAATATAGTGAGCAATGTCATATTTGCAGTGGGTGTTTATTTACAATAAATATCCACAACTAAAGTAAAAAAAAAATTACTCCATAAATCTGGAAAATGGAAGATAGCACCTAGAAAAGGCATGAAATTAAGTGGTAACCAGATTGTCAAACCAAGGAAACAATAAAGCAAAACTTCATCTCGGAAGTCCAAGGCTGATTGTTTTTATTTCTGTGTAAATCTGTGTTTCAAATTTTCAGCATCATATACATAGACACAATGAATGTAGATAGTTTCTATTTTTACCCACCATAGCTCATTTAAAAAAAAAAAGAATGATCCAGAGAGCTGAATTTTTCCAGGTGAGACACCACAGAGAAGTTAAACAAGTATAAAAAGCAAAAACAGTGACATGGCATAATTATGAAAGTTTAGAGAAGAGGCATTGTAAGCACAATTTGATCATAGGCTTTAGTTTTATTTATTGTGACATTTAGGGAAGAAAGCTTTAGGAATGTGGGAAATGTTCTCATGCTATCCTTTCCCTGTGGCCCTCTTTTTATTAGTTTCACTTTGGAATTTCACATATTATTAAAATTATTCTACAGCTCATTGACAGTTTTAAGACAATTGTCTGGTAACTCAGCACTCTTAGAATGAATGTAAACTAGTGGGAAATGAATGCACACAATGGGAATGTTAGTCACTAAGCTATCACCCTCAGAACAGCCACAGCTATGCACAATGTCCTGGAGACTGTCACAACCTCAGTGTCTGTTTCCTCACAGCAGGAATGGGGATAATGATACTTACCTATCTGTTGGCTGCGGTAGGAGAATTAATTAACATTTAGGAAGGGCTTTGAGATCCCTGGATGAAAGGTACTTGGTCAGTGTAAAGTGTTATTATGATGGGGCAATAGTTCTGATTACTGAGATATTAAATATATGAGATTCTGTTTCCCTACAAGTCCTATGGTGTGTGTGTGCCATGGGTTGCACATCAAATGGGTTAAACTAAAATGAATTTCATGCTTATTTTTAATTTACTTTACAGTGATGCATGAGTCAGGAATCTGTTTCTGTATTTCTATTCTTGACATTTAAATTTAGCTTTAAAAAGTGCCATATAGTGAGGTTCTATTTCATAGACTGATGTTATTCCACTGAGCATTTTACCCAGAAGTTTCAGGGAGAAGCTTGGTGCAGAGGTAAACACACTGCTAGAATAGGGTACTATGAGACAGTTACTCCAGGTAGAAACAAAGTTCATTGTTTGAAAGTTTAAAGGGCTTGGTGTCTTCTCTTCTTATAATCCTTGCACTTGTGTCAGTCTTTTACAGACTATGTGGCATAATGATGCAAATAACATGTGGGGAGACTTGAAGTTATGGGATGGGACTTTAAGAATTTCACAGGAAGAGCTTTACCTACAGCAGAGATGAAATGGCACAGGCTAATCAAAAGTAATCAAAAACTTACATGTAAGTTTACTTGGATTATTAAGAATGTAAAAATGAGAAATGAAGGGAACATTAATGCAACGAACCTCACTTTAAAGTAAAATGTTCAAATGAAGGTAGTCTCAATGGTTGAAGGAATTATTCTATAATTAAATATTTTGACTTTCTTGATCCAAAGTGCTTCCTTTTTGTGAACACATACAATATAATAGTATGATCAACATAGACCCTGTTTGAAAAACATGAAATATGAACAAAATATACAGTGAATGTATAAATAAAATTAGAGTAAAAGACACATTTCCATTAGTCTCTCTCAAAGTACTCCTCCTTGGTTTGAGCACACTAACCCAATCATTCTGATCACTTTTCAAAGTGGTTCTGAAGGTCTTCACTGAATGTCTTTACCAGTTCTGATTTTATATATATATAGATAGA
>NW_004955404.1:34709988-34715346 GCF_000276665.1 Chinchilla lanigera
TTGACCAGTATTGCATGTCTATATCTCTTCATATGAAGCCACTTTGAAGATATCAATATGTAATACAACAACCATTGTTAATTCCCTACCACTTTGTCTGTAACTCTGTATTGTCTGTACTGTGCTTGTGATATGTTGTAAAATGTTGTATGTCTGTTAATGTTTCCCTCCTTTTATCTTTAAAATAAACAAAGAAAAGACAGCGTGTAGCAAGAGACAAGCAAGAACCAGCAACTCCTTTTCTGTCTCTTATATGTTATCCACTCTACCCACCTTAGGGTGGGTAGTATATACACTCAGGATGGGGGAGTCTTAATCCTAGCATGGTACCATGAATCCATTCCAACATTACATCCTAGATTCCAACAGCATATATCCTAGATTCAGCTCCCTTTGAAAAAAACCCACCTATGACCACCTGAGGCTTTGGGAGGACACTAATAAGCCATAATAGACTCACTTAGTCTCTGAAATTTTCTCATCTCCTACAAAATTGCTTATGGACCCTTTAAGTATGGACTCAAAAAGGAATTGTGCCCTGTGGGAATATACTTAAAGTAAAAAAAGAAAAGTTTAGATTTCTAAATGTAGTGTTAGTAATATAATCAGAATATACTAGTGACTGATACTAGTCTTCTAATTACAAACTCCTATAAGGGTAAATTGCCTAAATTGCTTTGGATTTGCTCTTATGTTGACCCATGAAGAATATTTTTGAGGGGCTGGGGATTTAGCTCAGTGGCAAAGTGCCTGCCTAGCAAGCACAAGGTCATGAGTTCGATTCCTGGTACTGGAAGAAAAAACAAAAAAAGAATATTTTTTAAAAGCTAATAAGCTATGTAAATCATGAAGCCTACTTACAGTATGACTTATCATGTGTCCAACTTTTGTAAAGCATGAATACTCAAACACTGTGTTTAGTCATAGTCAAAATTTTTTTTCTCATGATTTATATGCTGTGCTATCTTGGTTTCAATCTATTCTTTTTTTTTCTTTAATTTTGCTGTAAAGTGGGATTTTTCCTGTCTTGTGATACTAACAAAGCCAAGCCAAATTGCACCAGTGAGAGTATTAGCTCCAGGTTTAGAGATGAATCTTTCTTTCTGCTGTGTTTTGTGGAATATCTGCTTCAGGTTGTTGCCCTTTCCAACATGATTGCAAGCTGCTTTTTTTTCTTTTTTCTCTTTCCTGTCCTACCTATGCTACACAAATAGAGCTGAAAACAGTGATGGACTCAATAAAGTGCCAGAAACCAGTGGACCTAAGAAATAGAAGGGAGTGAGGTACAAATTTGGTGATAGATTCCTGGGGTGGCCTTGAGTAGTCTGTCTAGGAAGCACTGGGGGGATCATAGTCAAGGAAGACATAGTTAAGGGATCATAGTCAAGACATGCAGTAGCTGGCATGTCTGGGATATTAGTTACCTACAAGGAGTTAGGCAAATCTAAGAAGGATAATAGAAGTTAGATTTCTCACTGTCAAAAAGACAGAAAGGGGAGGAAATTAAACTATAATAAACACAAGAGTACTGTTTGATTAAAAGGAGAAATGTATAAATTCACAAGTTCAATAGATTGATGGATTGATCAGTAGATAGATATGGATAAGTAGAAGTAATAAGTATAGCAGCAGGTAAATAATGTACATAAATATTTATACACATATTTTAAACTTTGCTTACTGAGAGGGCCTAGAAATAAAGAACAGTTCATAGGAATAAGCACACACAGTCTCTTTTTATTTTATTAGTGCATATTAATATTACATGATGATAGAGTTTATTTGGGGAAGTTGGTACAAGCATTTAACAAGTCTTAATGAACTTCAATTCCCTTTATCCTTCTTCCTCCGCTTGCTTGATCCTTCCACCTTCCCCAAGTGTCTACTTCCTGGTTTTCTGCCCTCTCTGTTTTATTTTGATTATTTATTTGTTATTTCATATAATTTTTAGGTTTCTCACATAAAAGAAAACATGAAACATTTAACTTCCTGGGCCTGGCTAACTTCATTTGTGGAACGGTTTTTAGTTCCATCAATTTTTAGGCAAATGATATGATTTCATTCTTCATCATGGCCAGATAATTGTATACATACATATCACATTTTCTTTATTCGTTCTTCTGTTGATGGGCATCTAGGTTAGTTCCACATTTTAGCTATTGTAAATTGTTACAGGCCCAAGAGTATCCTAGTGTCTTGATCTTGGTTTCTTTATACAAACTTCCACAGGGACTGGACACCTTAGAGAAATGGTTGATCTCAGAGCTGAGACATGGAAATCTCAAGATGAGCCTGGATATTGTTTCAGAGAGTAAGACACTTCCCAAAAAAATGTTTTAGGCATTTAAAAATTACCAGAACCAAAAACCAGACCCACATCTATCACCATACACTAAAGTCAAAATGGATCAAAGATCTAAATATTAAAACAGAAACATTAAATCTACTAGAAGAGAAAGTAAGTAGAAATCTTGAAGACATAGTTGTAGGCAGAAACTTCATGAACAAAAGCCAGTCTGCAAGGAAAATAATACAAAGAATCAACAAATGGGATCTCACCTTATTCAAAAGCTTCTGCACAGCAAAAAAAAAATCACCAACAGAATGAAAATACAACCCACAGAATGTGAAAAAATTATAGCCAGTTGCCCCTCAGACAAAGGACTTATATCTAGAACATATAAAGATTTGCAAAAAGAACCTGGCTCCTCAAATTGAAAGACCCAATCCACAAATGGGCATCTGAGATGAATACATACTTTGCACATGAAGAAATATAAATGGCAAATACATATTTTAAAAATGTTCAACATTATTGGTCATTTGAGAGATGCAAATAAGAACTGAGACTCCATCTCATTCCAGAAAGAATGTCTATCACCAAGAAATCAACCAATATAAATACTGGCAGGATTGTGGGTTAAAAGGTACACTTCTGCACAGTTGGTGGGAGGGTAGGCTGGTGCAACCACTGTGGAAATCAGTGTGGAGATTCCTTAAAAAAAAACAAAAAAAAAAACTAGGACTGGAGGTCCCATATGACCCAGCTATTCCCTCTGAGTATCTTCCCAGAAGAATTAAAATCATCATATCACAGTGATATATGTACACCCACCCATATTTACAGCAGGTCAATTTGTAACAGCAAGATCTTAGAAACAACTTAAAGGCCCATCAGCTGAGGAATGAATAAAAAATGTGTTCTTTTTTATATAAAGGGATTACTGCTCAGTCATAAAGAAAGATACACTTGAGGCTTTTATAGGTAAATGGATGCAACTTGAGACAATACTCATAAGTGAAATGAATCAGGCTTACATATATAAACATTGTGTTGTCTCACTGGTGTGATAAGCAGAATGAGTAAAAAAGATACAAAAGGTACAACAGATATTATGAATTGGGAAGAAATTATTTAAAAGAAAAGAGAAACTGTGATGCAGGAAAAGGGAAAGGAAGGAAGGGAAAAGAAAGAAATATATATACACACATACATAAGATAGTTAAAATAGTTATACAGCTAGTTTGTCTTAGTTCATTGAAAAGAAAGGTTTTTTGCTAATGTTTTTTGAACAATATTTCATGCCTATATCTTGTATTCTGAGTAACTAATATGAAAATAACAATATGAAATATATTAATTATTGTTACAGTTGTTTTGAAACTCTTTCATTTTTATTTTTTTCTCTAAATTAAAAATGACAAGAGTCAACTGGAATATAATAAATCTCAAAAATATAAACTAATATAATTATTAAAGTAAAAGATAATAAAAGTTATAACAACTTAAATAATGTAATAAGTAACAGGAAGAAGGAAAGGATCCTCTTTAGAATAAATAAAATGGCAATTTATAATTAGAAATAATAATAAAAAAGGTAAAATTTTGTTGTAGCTATAACAGTGCTAGTTTATTCAGGACCTTAAGAGGTGAGGAAAGGAAATGCAAGATACAAAATATAAAATTATCAAAATAGTTAAAAGCACAAATTAAAATAATAACATGATGGAAAAAATACAAAAGTATTAGTGATTTCATATACTTGTACATAAACTAAATTACCTATTTAAACTATCAGTTACTAACCTATTTAAAATAAATGGAACTCCAACTGCTATACAAGGGACACCCTAAAATGCAAGGACATTGATAAGATCAAATAAGTGGATAGTAAGGATCATATCAGGTGAATACTAAAACATAAAAAATCAAACACATTTATAAACTAGTATGAACAAAATAAGCTTAAAACACGTTAGTAAAAATGAGAATCTCTTAAAAATAATATTTCAATACACCAGAGGGCCATAAAAATTCTAACCTTTCTTAACCAAAAATATTACCTCAAATTATTTAGAGACAGAATTGACAGAATTATAGAGGCTCTAGACTAATCCACACACCAAGAGATTTAAACAGAGCTCTCAATAATAATAAATCATGTAGTCAAAAAATCAGTAAGATTTTGAAAGCTTTGAACCACAAAATTAGCAATGTTAACTAAAAGAAGCACACAGAATACAAAAACTAATTATGCCCACAATTATAAAACATGCTTTCTTTTTAAAGATGAATAGAAGTACTTAAGAATTGTGAGTGTGACTTTTTTATACAAACAGTACTTCAAAGATTCCTCAGCCCAAGTGCCACGGAAGTCTGGGTCTAGAAGTTTCTGCTGGGTGTAACCCTAGTGTGTGTTGGAGCTTCACTAGCCTCTGCCCACTATGTGCTGGTTGAACCACCCTTCCCCTCCTCCTCCTAACCTTCCTTCTCTGCTGTTAAATCCATTTATTCACAGTATATTAAAAACCTAAACGTGTAAAGTAAAAAAATTCTGAAAAACTCTAAAGAATACTATATGTTCTTAAGGGAGAGAAACACCTTATACAAGACACAAATAGAGATATCAAGAAAGAAAATAAGAATTTGATTGCATTGAAATCAAGAACTTCTGTTCACCAGAGACGTCACAAAAATGTGAACATACTAGCCAGAGACTGTGGGAACCTATATAACTAACAAGTGAGAAGTGTTCAAAATACATACATTTCATGTATCAAAAGGAAAACATAAATGGTGCAATTTATAATGAGCAAAACAACACACTTTACAAAAGAGGATTTGAATGGCCAAAACCCTGAAAAAGTTCTCAATCTTAGGAACAGAGAAGTAGAAACTAAAGCTGCAACTGCTTTCTATTTCATATCTTCCTAGCTAGCAAAATTTCAAGAGTTTTATAATATCAGATGGTAGGAAGATTGTGAAACAAACATTCAAGTGTAAATTCCTATAATTTATTTTTTTTGATAGAGATTAACAGTGGTTGTTATATTACATATTGTTATCTTCTTTTTTTT
>NW_004955404.1:34715446-34717120 GCF_000276665.1 Chinchilla lanigera
ATTTATTTATTTTTGGTTTTTCTCCGGTACCGGGAACCGAACTCACGACCTTGCACTTGCCAGGCAGGCACTTTGCCGCTGAGCTAAATCCCCAGCTCTAAATCAGTTTTTTTAAATTATTGTTTTTCTTATGAATCTGAGTGATTAGAAAAAGAAAGCTATATCCTATAATACAACTATGTGTCATTTGTATATCACAAAGCAAATGTAATATGCCAGGTATTTTTTGAAATAAAAATAATATTGAACTCTAATTAGCTAACATATTTCAACTGATGTGAAATAATAACCTACTGGTAAGAAAATTGCAGAGTTTAGTTTAAATGTGGTAAACTGAGATCATTTGTCATAGATAAGGTGCCAATAATAAGAGAAATAAAATAAAACATGTCAATAGTTTATTTCAATTAAAAAGAAAAAAGAACTCAATTTTCACTACATCCGGTGAATTTGTTCTGTGAACTCTGAAAGTCACATTTATTGCATTATGTCTTGAGAAAATGATCAAGATTACAAATTTTCATCATGCTTATGCCCTTAAATATTATCACTGTAGGGGTTGGAGATTTAGCTCAGTGGCACAGCACCTGCCTGGCAAGCTCAAGGTCGTGAGTTTGATTCCCAGTACCAGAAAAAAACAAAAACAAACAAACAAAAAGTATTATCACTTTATAGAATATTTTGCATAAATTGAAGCAGAAATTGGAAATCTAGTTTGCTTTCATGAAAATGGAGGGCTAGGTCATGGAAATGCTTTCAAGAGTTATTCTCAGTTCTTTTTGTTTGTTTTTTCTACAGTTTTTGAGAAAAACTAAAACATTTAAACTTGAATGTGAGCACCAAACTTTGTGTTATTTAAAAATGGCTTTATCTATTGAGGCAAAATATGCCTATTGTAAAGTTTGTCATGTAGCCAGTTTTCATTGTGTAATTCTGCAGCAATAAGTATATTCATAAATATTGTACAAACTTTTCCGTTATCCATCACTGGAACTTTTCAGCCTTCCAAAAGGAAATCCACAACAAACAGACAATAACCTCTCATATTTCCTTTCCCCAGTCCTTTGCAATCTCGGTTCTCACTTCCATTTCCACGGATTTGGAAGTTTTAAGTGGAATCACGCACTATTTTCCCTTTCTGCTGCATTTTTGGGTCATTTTTTTTCTTCTTCTGTGTGGTACTGAGATGAACCTATGGCCTTGCACATGCTAAGCAAGCTCAGTACAGCTGAGCCACACTCCCAGGACCCTGCCCCAATTTTAAGAAAATATAAAACTACTCTTACGTTACTAGCCCTTTTGATAAACTGTAGGCCCAATTTAGATTCTGTGTTAGTTACTTTTCTTTTTGTTGAGATAAATTACCTGACACTGAAGGTAAAGGAGCAAACGTTTATTTGGATCACAATTTGTAGAAGTTTCAGTTCGTAGTTCGCTAGCTCCAGGACAGGGTGGAATGGCAGAGGAGAAACAGTTCATGGCAAGCAGAAGGTTCAAGCTTGCAAGACAGCATGTAGCAAAGGAAAGAACTCAAATTCATGCAATAAGGAATGAAAAGGATGAAATTACCACAGATTCCACAGAAATTCAGAAGATCATTAATACCTACTTTGAAAAACTTTACTCCCACAGGATAGAAAACTCAGAAGAAATGGACAGATTCCTAGATATGTA
>NW_004955404.1:34722586-34740247 GCF_000276665.1 Chinchilla lanigera
GCCTAGAAACTCAGTCTGCAGTGTCACCGGGGTCTTTGTTCTCGCGTCCTGAAATTCCTATAATTTAGAAATCAATTTTAGCCTACCTGATAAGTTTGAAGATGTGTGCAACCTGCTATAATTTAGGCCCACCCCTGGGTATATGCCTCGGTGCTTTAGTCTGCTTGGGCTGCCATAACAAAACAGCAAAAACTTGATAGTTTGAACAACGGAAGGGGCTGGGGATTTAGCTCAGCGGCAAAAGTGCCTGCCTGGCAAGCGGAAGGTTGTGAGTTCGGTTCCCGGTACTGGAGAAAAACCAAAAAAAATCAAACAAACAAACAAAAACAATGGAAATATATTTCCCACAATTATGGAATTTGGGAAGTCCAAGATCCAAATACTTGACAATTGGGATTCCAGGAGAACACTTTTCCTGGCTTTAAAGTGGCCTCCATTTCACTATCTTCTCACATGGCCCTCTCTTGATGCTTCAGAGGGGATAAGGAAGAGGGAGAGAGAGAGAGAGAGAGAGAGAATGAATGAATGAATGAATGAATGAATGGCTTGTTCTTTTTATAAAGTCAGCATATGATATGAAGACCCCATCTTTACAACCACATTTAATCTTAAATCCTGAGACCCTTATCTCCAAATGTGGTCTCCTTGGGGGATTAGAGCTTCAATATACAGATTTAGGAGGGACACAATTCAATTCACAATACCTAAAGAATATTTTGCATATGTCCAACAGTTAATACGGTGTGCTCAAGAATATTCACAACCAAAGGAACATCTTGGTGAAACTCCAGCCTAAAATCATGTCAGTCTTATAATCACCAAGTGATGAAGCTATGAAGGACGCAGCCTAGCTGAGATGGCCCAGCTCAGAAAATCATTTCCACCTCCTCACAGAAACATGAGCTGTAGTAGTGACTTTTTTAGGTCACTAAGTTATGGGTTATAGTCTTTATGTAGAAATAGCTAACTGAGAGAGTAGACTAGATACTCTAAATGTCTCTGACATTTTTCAAAACTATTCATATACAGTCAAATGAACAAATAGTTCTTGTATGCATATGTGTTTTCTAGGACCATACAGAATGAAACCCCTGGGGCTGGGGATTTAGCTCAGCGGCACAGCACCTGCCGGGCAAGTGGAAGGTCATAAGTTTGATTCCCGGTACCAAAAAAAAAAAAAAAAAAAAAAAAAACCCCCCAAAAAAAAATAAATAAACAGAATGAAACCTCTGCTGACTACCTAGAAAGATGAAAAACTAAAAACTCATTTAAAACATAGATTACTAACATAAAAAGTGGAATTGAAGTCAATCATTTTCACACATTGCATAAGACAATGGATCACTCTTAGCTGAATAGTAGATAAAATAAATACTGTAGTAAAAAGTGGAACAAAGTTTAGACTCAGATTATCAGCAAAGTTATTAAAGAATGTGTATACTTATTTAAATTAATTATTTTTTAGCATTTTCTTTATTCAATATTTGGTCATTCCTATGGAGTTTATTGGTTTATTAATTAAAAAGAGTAAAAGTCAACTCAAGGATTCTTATATATTTACTGTGTTTAATATTATAAATTAAAAGATTATTGAGAGATTTTCCCTGCCATTAATGAAGGAAGATACTATCACTGTATGATAAAAAGTGTTTAAAAATAGAGTTAAGTGCAAGATGACATGGGAGCAAAGGAGTGCGATATTAGCTCTTTTGTTGATTTGAAGAATCTTTGTATGACTGAGGTGCTAGCTTCTGAGAAAGTCAGCTAAGCAAATAAATATTGGAAGAAGTAGTCAGAGCAAAGAGCTCAGGCAGGAACTGGGGGTTTAGCTCAGCGGCACAGTGCCTATCTGAGAAGCACAAGGTTGTGAGTTTGATTCCCGGTACTGGAAAAAAATCAAAAATCAAAAAAAAAAAAAAAGAAAGAAAAAAAAACAGCTCAGGCACATAAAATGACTTGTATTACAAGTAGGGGTCATTTCTTATTTACTGAATAGTGAATGACTCCTTTATTTCAAGCAATATAGTACATAGAGAATATGATCGTGAATGAAATATAAATAGTGCATATGAACTTTTTAACAGTGGGGAAAGTCACATAATAGAAAGTAAAACCCCATGGTAAAAGTACAAGGTATGAATAATGTTATGAAGAGCAAGAAGAGAGTTCAAAGTCTAACAGCAGCAATAGAAGTAGTTTCTCCATACGGGTAGCATGATTTATTTACAGAATTAACACTTTAGTCTTTCTAAAGTAAAAACTACATCCGGAACATATTGACATACAAAAACAGAAAAGAGAGAAAAAGTGTTCTCAGTAGTAACTTGAACTTCACTCTGAGGGAGAGAGTGTTCTTGAAGAGCTTTAGTATGCAGGCTTCACATCCACATTCAAGACTCATATGGGTCTTCCTAAACTGCAGTGTGGACATGGAAATAATGTAGATGGATAAAGGCCAAGGCTGAGGAAGGTGGTCAGCGATGAAGCCCCAGCACGTGTTGGGAATCAGTAAGGACCTGACGACCTTTGATTTCCTTCTACAGTAGAGGGCTTGTCATTAGTGAGCACAGAGCTAGTGTGTGAGGAGTGGGCCCAGTATTTAAAAAAATTTTAGAATCATCGCTGAGGAGGAGAGATGGAGGTGATTAAGGACATAAGAAAACTGTTGAATTGTCTAAAGGACCTAGGAAATCATATATTTTTCATGGTTGTAGAGTATTCATTTGGTGCTATGTCCGTCTAGCATTCCTCATCGTTTTATCTGGAAAAATCTTTTCCTTCTGGAAAATTTCTTAGCCTAATCATGGTAAGAATGTTCCTCAAGTTTGATTGCTGTGCCTCATTGGCCAGATGAAGCTGTGACTAACTCAAATTGAACCAATCCTAAGGCGAGAATGGTAAGTGCTTATTAAAATATTCAGAACTAGTCATTATTCTAAGTTCTGTGTAGTAAATCATTTAGTGACCATAACAATGCAATAAAATAGATACAATTATTATTTCCTTTTTATTTTATTTTATTTTTGTGTGTGTGTGTATGGTACTACAGGTGGATCCAGAACCTTCACACTGAGCTACATCTCCAGTTGTTTGTTTGTTTCTTTTGTCCTGCTAAATTCCCCAGATTGTGCTCCTCCAGCCTCAGATTCCCAGACTGTTGGCATTACATGCCTGGGTCACCACACCGCACTATTATCTCCTTTTATTTAGATAAAGAAATTGAGGCACAAAGGTGTAAAACTTGTCCCAGGTCACAGCATTCCCAGTTTTGAAATCCAACCTCCTGCCTTCACATCCTACACACTCTTAATCACTACCTGAGAATGCCTTGGTCAGTGTCTTCATCTAGAAATATACATCTGTACCAATATGATCCAAACAAAGCCCTTGGTTGGATATCTAACCTTGGGTACCAAAGAAGCAAACCTCAGTCTACTTCTGGTGCTAAAGTGAAAGGCTGTGAGCATGACTGCTGCCAGGAGCAGTGAACCTAGCTGTGTGAAACCCAGGCCGAGAAACTGAAGAAGCTACTCTGACAAGCTGCCTTCAGAGACAGGAGATGATATGATTAGGTGTTTGAATCCCAGTTGCAGGCATTTCTGAGACTCTCTGGAGCCGTGACCTCCTATTAATGTGATGATGTGAGCTTATTCAACCCCTTTTTGGATAAGCTACCTTAAACGTTAAAGCTTGCAGCTAAGAGGCCTGAGTAATTAAGTATTCAATCTGCATAGCTGTGGGAGAGTCTTTAGCAATGCTCATTCATCCAGTAGGATAGCAGATTGCTGTGTTGGTCTTGGGAAGGGATTCACCGGGCGTGTGTGTCAGGAATACAGGAGAACAACTAAGTTGCAAAAGTGAAAGACAGACAGGTGAGAAAAAAGTAGGATCAGCAGGGAGTACAGACAATGAAAGAGAAAGCAGGCCCTGGGGTGTGGTGGGTAAGGGATTTAACCACTCCAGTCTTAGTTTCCTCATTTTTGTGTTGAAGTATAAATAATTGTCTTTCTCAGGTGTTAAGACTAAATGATATCATTTGTAAAAAGTTTCGCACAGTGCTTGGCATACAGTAATTGCTTAAAAAATGTCGTGCTTGAACTGTGTCCCTGTGCTGTATGCTGTGTGACAGATTCACAAGGAAAAGAATGTTAGAACTGATGATGTCAGACAAATGCAATTAGACGGAAGGAAGGTGACCACTGCCCCTTCTCCTATGCCACCACACTCACTTGTTCATCCCCTAACTTGCAAGGCAGGTGCGACTGGACACTCCTACAGACATTCCATACAGGCTCAAGTCATCATCTAAAATGTGTAAATAGATGACTTAAGGCATAATAAGCCAAGTAACATACAAAGTATATAAAGACAAAAAATTAGATCACAGACACCATTTTAAATTTTTTGCAACCAATGACTGATTATTAAAATATAAATACATATGTAATTGCATCATCACTGATGAAATCTCTCTTGCTTGTAACAAATGTGATTTCTGCTTGTACTTTTGCAATGAATGATGAAGAAACTTCCAGATGGAGAGGTTTTAATTTGTGAGACTGTCTCTCTTCTAGTCTAGTGCTGGCTTTAACTTCCCTTTTAAATTACAGAGAGAATTCCCAAAATTTTAAATAGCCCCAAGAGATCTGATGAAATAGCTAATTTCTTTCTATGAACATGCTAACAAAAGCAATTTCTTACTGAGCTATATGCTACCCAATGGGACTGATAATGAATCTGCATTATGGTAACCTTTACAAGAAGGGAAGATAAGAAGACCTCTTGGGGAAGTGCATTTATTAGTTGACGAATATGTTTTTCTGGATGTGGGTCCTTCTGTTTAGATCCACCTTTTACTCATCTATGCCAAGACTATCTGTCTCTCTGTTTGAACAGTACCTCTGAATCTGCAACCTCCATGCCATTACACACCACCATTTCAGTAAATACCAAACACCAGCGTGCTGAGTAGCTTTCTCAGTGTTCAATGTCTCATTTTGGAAAGGCACGGGATTTGCATAGATGACCACAGTCTTTCTACCTTTTTCCCCTTAAGGTTTACAGAATTCAAACTTGTGTTTGCATAGATTTCTGAGTTTGTTTATTTATTCACTAGATAAGAGGGAGAAACCTGACTGCTGTCACCCAGATATAAAGAGACGGCATTTACTGGAAGTCTCCTACAGAGGGCACCTTTACCTTATTGGAAGCCCAACGGAAAGAGAAACTCAGAGGGTACCAGAGAAATGAGTAAACCTTAAAAGCAGAAGAACTGCTTGCTTTTGCTAGCCAGTTTTCTCCTGTATGGTATCTTTGTGATTTTATCTTTAATGGAAAGGAGCTGGCACCTTCTGTCTAATCATTCATAGATACAGGCCAGTAACACTACCTTATTATTATGTTTAGCTTGCTTGTGGGTGAGCTGGAGACAGCTGTTCCTATTGCCTAAGAGGCAACAGATCAATGAAAGGAAGGGAAGGACAAGTTTTGAGCTGCCTTTTTGCAACAATGTCCTTTATACAGCAGAGGATATTTTTAAAGCATTGTATTAGAAAACAAAGGCAGATAATAAAGTACAATGTTGACACAACAAAGCTTTGCCATGAGTGCTTTTAGACTAAAATTACCTAATCGGAAACAGAAAGTATATATTTTTTGGATACCAAAATACTGTGTGTGAGGGAATGCAAATCTAAAGAAAGTAAATGGGATTTAGAAAATTTCAAAAATGGAATGTGTGTGTTTGTGTGTTGTGTGTAAACAATTTTCAGAAACCATTTCTGTGTAGCTAAATTATGGAAACAAAATTTGAGTACTAGTATTCAGAGATTATTATACTGTAAAATTATAAGTACACTTTCGTAAGGTATCCCTTGAAAGCTTTTTCAGGATAAAATAAGTAAAACATCTAGAGGATTTTAAGTAGAACACTAAGTTTCATTTGATCTTGGAATGTTTTATGTTTGATGATGGCTAATAATATTAACATACTTGTACATAAATCCAATGTATGGCAATACTTTTTTGTATGAAAACAGGAGATATCTTTTGGAAGTTCAACAAGTACAAGTCAGATTTATTAGAGAAACAGTTTGTATAATAAAACCAAGACACTGATGTACATTCCTGAATATTAAGGTTAAAAGAAAAATAAGATGAAAGTTTGTCTGTTACATTTGCATATAAAGAACTATTTGTTTCATAGCTAGAAGGGCCATGGAATACCTACTATGTTAACAATGAAGCTCCTCAGATGTAGATTATTAATTCTATATTTGCCTTTTACAGTCTGTGCTGAGAAATAATTAAACGTTCAGTTGGTAGTACTAGCACAAATAGAAGTGAGAAATATTTTTACTTCCTTTGACTTCAAATATACCACAAATAAGTGCAAATGCATCATAACTGCTAAAGTTAGTTTGAGCTTATGCTTTTTTAGTGCTTTTTAAAATCAAAGCATAAAGAGTCCTATTTGGACAAAAATGTTCAAACTATTGGAAACTTTAATTCTTCTTTAGTGATGACTATCCTTAATTTGTCAATCAAATCACTTACATAAAAACATGATAAAGAACTTCCTGGTAGGCATGCACTTAAATTGATGCTAATGCTGTTATCAATGTGTTCTGAAATCAGTTAAATCAGTTTTTGTGGGAAAAAGACCCATTTTCTTTTTCAACGGAGTTGGTTGCCTTGTCCCAGAAAATGCCTAGAAAGACCCCATCCACCTGCCCAGGCCTTCCTGCCCCATTGTTGACATTTCCTGGTGTTAGGTGACTTCTCCCACTTTGTCACATTCCAGAGCTCAAGGCGCTTCTTTGAAGACACAAGGCCATTCAAGTCTTGCCTACTTTGCAGCTTCAATCTAAAGGGAGAGTAAATGAAAAAGCCATGCAGTTCAGACAATTTAAATGGGGCAGCGGGAGGGCCTGCTATTGCTCTGTTAGAAATAGCTGCCAGTGATCCTGAATCATCTCCTGGGAAAGAAGTAGAAAGTGACCTCTCTTTAAATCGGGATGAAAAATCAGAGAAAGAGCCTGGATAGTCTCCTATGGAAAAGCAGATTGAGGCTGGGAAGAAACTACACAAAAGTGACACATTTACATAATCAACTGCTGTTTTAATGGCTGATTTTGCAGAATACTGCAACAGGTGACTTTTACTGGTGGATGCTGCCATTTCCTAACCAAAGGAAACCGGGGAGAGTCCCAAAAGCTAAGAAATCCTAGGGCTTTTTGTAGTTTAACTCTCATCATGTAGTGGTAAAGTATTTAACAAGATTCCAAATCTTGTTTCTGAAATAACAGTGTTTCTAAAAGTTTGGCCTTTTTCCATCATCCACCACTCTATTATGTTAAATTACGGTGCAGAAATGTGCGCATCTACGCATCGCTGGGAACATATCAGAGGCTTTATTTCAGCACAGAGAAATTCATTCATCGTGCAGTGAGAGAAATAGGCAGAGAACCATGGGTCCAGATCCAACTGTGCCAGTCCTTTATTGTTCCAACTCCTTTCTACGAAATGAAATAAAACAATTTTTCAATGTTTGTCCTGAAAAGGTCTCCTTTGCGAGCAGTTGTGTGTGTGTGTGTGTGTGTGTGTGTGTGTGTGTGTGTGTGTGTGTTGAGGGCGGATGGAAGACTCCAACAAACACTTAAGGAAGCTCTCATACATTGCTCTTGGTCAGTTTCCTCTTTCACAAGAAAGGGGATGATATATAATGATGAATTTGATGGACTCATGGTGAGAGGTTGCCTAGACTTCTATTCTGGAGTTATTTCTGAGATTGCCTCAGAGCATGAAAGTAAAGATCAGAGAATTACGTGTGATGTCTGGCGTGGAGACAGGGAAATGGCAAGGAAGGATTGGTGCTGCTAGGATTAGATGACTTCTAGCCTTCTCCTTCTTAGCCCTCTCCAAAATTTCACTGGTGTTATGGTAAAAGGACTCCACAGAGATGATGCGTAATAAGTCAGATCAGGATATCTTTTTCTTCTTTGTACCCTCAAAACCTTCATACACTCCGTACACAAAAAATGAGTATACTTCCTACATCAGAGAGTATTACATACATTAAAATGGTGATGATGTTAGGGGCTGGGGATTTAGCTCAGCAGTACAACGCCTGCCTGGCAAGGTCATGAGTTCAATTCCAGGTACTGGAAAAAAAAAAAAAAAAAAAGAAACCACCCTAAAATGATGGTGATGTTAAAGTAAAAACGTTAAAAGTTGTGGTGCACAGCCTCTGTTTACTCATGCTTAGGGAGTGGAATTTCATGAGCAGATTTCCTTTTCCTCACCATCCCCTATATCACCTAAGGTAGTACTCTCATTTACATTTTCAGTGGGAAAAGAGTACCTAATCACTCTTCTGATGACTAATAAAGAAGATTCTACCAGTATGGATTCCAACTAAAAGCTTTATTAGGGAACTAAACTCCCTTTTGCAACTGTATGAGACCCAACTTGTTAGTATCTCTGGATTTTTGTCTCAATAATTTTCCTATATTTGTTGTATATTACAATATAAATGAATAGCCGTATCTAAAATTTTGTTACTTTTCCATATCTTGTCTGAATAAAGCCATACATAGTATGGAAAATGAGAAGTTTACACAATTTAGCATGAAAGGCCATAGGTGGTGTAATATAGAAAGAGCTTTAATTACCCGGATGACATTTATTGAGCATCTTGCAAATGCTAAGAATTATATCAGATATCAGAAAGAAATAAATAGCTGAAGAAAAGCACATCAACAAGTACAAAAGCAGAAGATAAGTGTCTTTCTCATCAGAGTTCAGGGTGAAAGTTAGTAGATAAATTTGAAATGATACTTAGATATGCTGAATCTTGAGCCAATCAGAAATTACACACTCTAAATTATTTTCTGTAGTTTTCCAAATGGGCAAGAGTAAAAGATGAAGCTGTCCTAGACATGTGAATGAACTGAACTTTGGTTTAAGACTAAAATGACTTTAAAGTTGATGGGAAAATACATGCCAGAAGGTGGCAATGTGACAAGCTCTCCCCAGGGGCAGTACTCTCAGTCTATACAGGTACTTGGATTATACTAATCAAGAATAAAGGTCTGGAGGAATTTTTAGGAAGTGTTTTCACATGTGACAGTATCACCTCAGGAAAACTGGAGCAGGAGTTGGTCTGGGAAAATCTATTCAAGCCAAAAATTAATAAGAACAATTTTGACCCAGTGTACTTATCATTAGTAGAGGGCTGCATTCCTATTTGTTCTGATAATTTTAAGAACAGTTAATTTCTAAATTTAAAATAGCCAACTGAATTCGTGGAGCCCTTGCGTCCATTTCATTGTTTAAAAATACACCTTTGTTTCAAGACTTAACCTTTGCCAAGGCCTAGGGCTGAGACAATCATAACAAAGCACCTCCCCCTTAAAACCAATAGTTCAGAGCCCTGTTAAATCAGAAGAAAAATCCTTTCTCTCCTCCCCAGCCCCACAGCCCTCACGATTTTAAATGGTAATGATCAGTTCATTTGAGAAAATGGCATTTTAGTGCGTCCCTTCACAAGCTGCAAAGGCATATAAGGTGTCCCTTTCCCAGTGATACGCACCTCCTTTTGTTTTCTAGCATTACTGGAACTGACCTGGCATGGATCACTGGGTGAGCAGGCAATCTTAAACACTTCTCATATAAATTACTGGTTCCTTTCCAAGTGCAATTGCTCACAGGGTAATACACCATTTTACAACTCTGATAGCAAAGTCTCTTCATTCTACTGAGTTCCACATCTCCCGCCCCCACTCTGCCACCAAGAAATGAACAGACAAAAAGACTAATGGAGATATGGACCTCACAAATGTACAGCCTGGTTGAACCTGCAGTGTGTGCCTCTTAGATACTTTGGGATTCTTCAATTGTTCTGCCTTTTTCTTAACTTCCTCTAAAATCTTTTTCTTGCTTTAATAGTCATTGGTAACTATTGTCCAAATAACACCCAGTACATGTGTAGACACTATAAAAAAAAAAAAAAACTAGTATCAATAACTGTCATGTACTAAAATATCGTTTAAAAATTCTCAGAAATCAAAATAATAGTCACATTTTACAATTCATGTTCATTTGGTAGAAATGACACACCATGTTTCTGTACAAATAAGGGTAACCAGTAAATGGGGACTCCCAGATCCACTGGATACTAATGATGGCCGCATTTTTCCAGACCAATGTCTTTTTCCCATGAACTCTAAGGACAAGGTGTGTTTTTACTGACAGTTGGCTGGGATCAGAGCATGCAGTATTGTATTTCAGGTTGTGGCTCTGTAAAACCTGGTAACTTTCTTTGAAGTTAAACAGTGTCAATCTGTTTCCATGTCTGAATAACTCTTAGAAGAGCCTGCCTGACCCAAGTCAACTCATTGAAACATACTATTTTCCCATAATTGATGTTCCAAAT
The DNA here is from genome assembly GCF_000276665.1 of Chinchilla lanigera. Taxonomy (NCBI): domain Eukaryota; kingdom Metazoa; phylum Chordata; class Mammalia; order Rodentia; family Chinchillidae; genus Chinchilla; species Chinchilla lanigera. Next base: position 34,733,022 of record NW_004955404.1, read on the forward strand.
GAATGTCCTTTCATAACAAAATGTGCTGGAAAACAAAACAGCTTTGCATCCGGCACAAGTTGCATCATAATTAAATTTTATTTTATCCCATCGAGGCATGCTAAATGTTGAGCAAAATATAATTTTAAGTAATTTGTTTGTATTCTTATCTGTAGGAGTTGGAAATTAACAGCATTGCTAGTTTGCGTTTACTGTTAAGCCTGGAGAGCAGAGAGATTGCTTTGCAAACATTACAGTTATTATGTCTGCAGTTGGTACTCTTTGTATAAATTATTGATCAGCCAGCTTATTTTTCTTTCTGCTTAATGGATATTATAGCATAGCCGTTTACAATGCTATAGTTAAGGTTGTGTCAGCACTTCCATTATAATAAACCCTCTGTTACAGGGGTTTATAACTTGTTGTAAAAATTTGCTCTGAGCTGAAACTTGACATACAAGATCTGGGGCTGGAAGGTAGCAATTGTTGTTCTTTTAACTTTTTAAAAAATCTCTTTGTTCTGACGGGCAATAAATAAACAGTTTATTCTTTTCTAACAATCCTTGAAATTTCTGACTTCAAATAAAACAATTTTTATGGGCTATTTGTTGGACAGTGACCTCTTCTTTTATTTAATAAAGCAAAGAAAAAGAAAAAGATGAAGATAATAAGTTAAAACAACAACAAAGCAGACAGTGAATCAATAGATACTTTTATAATGAAGTTAAGTACACTGCTCCTAGAATTACAAAATTTTATACAATAATTTAGCTTTCAATATTAAACATTTTTATACTTCAACAGATTATAAGTCCTCATCCAACACCACTTCCAGTTATGTATCTCTTAAGTATTTCATATGTGTGAATGCTGATCTTGGTTCTTTACAGAGAAAGTCATATAATAGAAAATGCCACATATGAGAAGGTGCATTGAAGGTACAATATTTACCAAAAAAACTAGGGATTAAATATCTGTTGACTTTTTGACCTGACACCAGTCTGTCATTCCTCTCGCAATGGCCTGACTTAAGAGATGAAGGGAATTCAAATCAATTTATATCATTCTTGTTGCTGCTTCTTACCCTCTAACTCTACAAGGATCTCACTGTTTGTTTGTTTGATCAAATATTTGACTGGGTAACCCTTAATACTACCCCACAGGTGGGATGAGGAATATTTACTTGGAAATAAATACTAGGAAAGTTGTAACTAAATTGTCACGGCACATGACCACTTGTCATAAAACTGATGCTGCTTACAGTCAGAAAAACAACTCCATGATGATGTTTTCCTTTGAAGCTATTCTTCCTGCAACTTCTCTCTCTCTCTCTCTCTCTCTCTGCCTACTTGAATTTAGAGATTTCTTATCACACGCTCCATAGGCAGCAAAGTATTTTCTGCCCTGTGTGACTTTCAGTTTGAACCCAGAGAAAAAAGGGTGAGGGTGGAAGGTTAGGGAGAAAGGAACCATTGTGCTAAATTGCACCATTTGGCAATTGAATCTATGGAAATGCAAATGTGAATAATTACTATACACATTCAGTAAGCATATACATATATGTATAGTCCCTGTACTTCCATGCTGCAAAACAAATAACCATTTTAATCACTCTTTTATTAGAAATCAAAGTTTGTAACGTAAAGTCAGAGTGCTTCAAGTTACACTGTGTTCACCTTCAGCTCCCTACCTCTGTCCTTTGGGTAATTCAGCACCAAGCTCTCTGCCCTGGATTAGAAAATGTATCAGTGAGATAAGGGTCTCATCCCTTGTTCCTGAGAAAAGGGAGGGAGTTAGAAAAAAGGAGACTAAGGATGTGAGAGCAAGCACCAGTCAGAAGTTGGGGAAAACAAATGGGGAACAGAGAGGCTGAAAAATGGAAAGTTGGGAAGTCTGTGCTTAAAGTAGTTGAGGTTTATCTGCCGAGCTGATTGGTGAGGCCATGGATCTGAGTTAAAAAGGCTTAAGAGAGTTACTTGGCATAATTTCTCCATCTTCAATGATTTACTACTGAAGTGCAAACATCAATTTTGGACTCTCTCCTGAGAAACGTTTAACAAAGTCAGTGAACTTCTGGTACCCTGCTACCTTTCGAGATTTGCCAAACTTTGATAGCTCTTTAATAAACCTATGCCTGAAGTTTATCTTAGTCATTTTTATTTCTATGCAGGCAACAAATCCATTAGTAAATATGCAGATGTAAAAATGATCTTCCTCTTTACTTCCCCATTGTGATAGATCTTGGAATTGTTGAGAAAGGCACTCTATTGTTAAGGCTATTTGTGCCGGGTGTGCTAATGCACTCTTTGATTGAGTGAATTAGCAGTCATAACAATCTGGCAGTCTGGCCATAGAAGTGTGTTCAAATTGATTTGTGTTATGGCTGGACTGGAAAATCTAGTGTTAGTTGTTTTTTGCCCTGGGGCATTGTTTGTACCAAACTCTACTTTTCATTTAATTTTCCAATACATTTTGAAAGATTGAAATGCTTGTGAATCAACATTTGATCCACTTGCATTATTTAAAAAAAAATTCTGAAGGTAATTTCAGATTCCAAAAAACCTTGCTTTCAATTAGAGTAAACATAATTAGAGTGACGTCGTGCTCAGAATGGTAAATCTTCCTTTGAATCTATTAAGCATGTTATCTCCTTGTCCTGTCACTGAAAGGCATTCCATATATATGTGGAATACACGTCTGTATTTTTCTGTGCGTGCTTCAAGTAGTACTTGGGAAAAATTAACTGAATAAAATAGCCAAGATTTCTTCTCACTGCTCTTTCTGGTTATGCCCAAACTATTTCTGTTTCACTTAGTGATGCCATAAAAAGAGGATAGGCACAGCTTTCAGGAATATTTGAGATATTAAAGGAATGCATCCAAATATACCTCTCCTTTAATCATTTTAGTTCTTATATTCTGTGAAATATGCATTTTCATTTTTAAAAAATAACTGTCAATTGCTCTATTGAAACTCTGAAGATGTGAAGACGTCACTTCTGGATTTGTCAATATTTGTATCTTTGTTACAATCTTCTGCTTTGCAGTCATTTACCAGAATTATAATGCAGCATAAATAAACCTAAAAAATGTCTATTGATTACAGAGAAAGCTTTGTGAAATCATGTAGTCAGTTTCCCCACTTGAGAAATCAGTGAATAAAATAGGTCAATAGATAAGGATGGCACAGATGTAATACAGTGCTATGTCTCCCTGAGTTATAAAAGGGTCAAACATAAATCCCTACAGAATTCGTTTTTATACTCATGAAAGAAAATGATACTCACCAATTCCCAACTATAAGTCCATCTTTCTACAGATTTATTCTTCTTTTTTTAAAAAACCACAGGTTTTGAAAGTATGCTTTTATGTGTCCCTGTTTCATTTCCTTGTCACTGCCTTTTTTAACCAAATTGGATGCCCTCATCATCGGGCTAATGTGCCTGTTATCATCCAGGTATTCACCGGGACTTTGGCTGCAATAGCTACTTTGTATTTTCCTACTGGCTCCTGCAACCTTGCAGCTCTTCTTAAAACTGCATTTCATACTGCACTGAACTCTGCATCCCGTGCCGATTTTTGTTAAGTAATAGATGATGAGACCTGCGACCACTCTGTATTAGTTCTCATTCGTAGTGGATCTTGTCTAGGGGGGGAAGGGACAAGAGAGGAAAGAAGGGGAGGGGCCAGAAGAGGGCAGGAGGAGGGAAGAAAATACCTTCCCTGAACTGGTACAAGCTAAGCTTCAAACGATATCCTAGGAAAGAAATTAAAGACTTCTTAATTAGTGCAGCAATTAAGCTTTCTTGGTAGCATTTTAATCAGCACAGGCCCTATCAAAGGACAAACAGAACGATTTGCAGGTCTTTGAATTTTAAACAGTCTTATTGATTTCAGCACAATACGTCTTCACAAAACACAAGGAGAATTTTCTAATATCAGTTACAGTACTTTGAGTTTTGCTCATGCAAATTGAGTGACGGTTGGGGAAGATGAGATGGAGAGGACGTGAAACAACAAGCGATGTAAAACAATAAACAAACAAGACAAAAGCTCTGAAGCTAAAGATGTAATCGAGTGAGAATTCGAACTATCTCTTAAGTTGATTTATCTGCTGTTAAATACTCTTTGGCTTCATCACTGGTAACATTTCTCAGAAAAAAAAGATAAAAAAGAATGTTTCACATTTTTTGAGGCTTTTCTTTCCTACATATTTTAATTTGCATTATATGACTTTCCTAATCCTATTGTTTGATCAAAGGAGTGATAGTTTCTTGAAATGGCTTAGCGACTTGAGGTGCAGGAGGTGGGGTTGGGGGCTTGGACTCCCATTTCAGTGGGACAAATGCCACCAAGCCCTGCTTCAAAATAAGGCATAGCTCACTGTATTGGGTTCCCTGTAGCAGGAAAAAAAAAATGGAGATGGCTTCGTAACAGGATTGGGGTTATGTCTTGGTCTACTACCACTGCTTCCTGCCTGTGGCTTCAGAGTGTCACAGGTTTTGGATGACTGATAGTTTAAGGAAATGTGAGATATTAGAAGGGTAAGGGCAGATTTCTAACATTTGACTGCCATTTTTTTCCACTTGTGTGACTAAAATTTTTAAACAGGGATATGTAATTTAGCATTTTAAAACCCTATCTGTTTATTAAAGCTAAGTATGCAGTTCCAAAATTAGTTTTTCATAGTTTAACACTTTCTTCTTCCCTTGCCTTCATTAGCATAGTAATCTGGCATTCTGAAAAAAAAAAACCTGTTATATATTATTCTAATACATGTACAAACACTTGAAGTGTTTTGATGTATATGATGTACACTGAATTTCTACATTTAATTGAGGACTGATTAAAGGAACAAAAATTAGTTGAAATAATTTGTGAAAATATTAAAATGCATTGGATACCTAGGCCAAACAGCTGTGTAAACTTTAGCTATCCTCGTAGAAGTTTATCTACTTTTCTGCAACAGTTTTCTTAATACTTATAAATCAGGGAAACCTCTTGGTATAATTGCTACGCCCTCAAAAGTTTAGCATAAACTTTAGACTGTTTAGTTCAGTAGTGTCACATTTCTCTGTAGACAGTTCCTGCACTTTTTGACACTAAACTTCAAAGAGTTTAAAGGATTAAAATGATAAAGAGAAAAGTGATAATAATTTCAGCACCAAAATGCCAGATTTCTCAACACTGTGAACCTGCTACTAATAGTTTATTTTTAAAATCTGTCAAATGCCATCACATTGTTTCATATCTTGTGGAGTCACTGGACGTGTGTAGACAGGTTCAAAGCCTAACTATTTAAGATTCCTAGAGATATAAGCAGCAAACAGACGTGACCTATGCTGAAAGCCTATGTTGGTCAAAAATCCTTGAGTAAATAGCTCCATGCAACAAGTTAGAAAAGGGAAGAAAAAGGGAGAGGAAGAAAAGGACGAGAGTCCTTCTCCATACACTGCCTAATGATGTTTGCAAGGTTAGCTACCCTTTCTGCCTTTCCAACTCAAGCAGTGAGCTTAGGTTTTGTTCTCCTCATTATTTACAAAACAGCATTACTGACAAACTGAAAAGAACTTTCTCAAAATATTTTGATACTTTTCAAATATGAAAAAAGCGGCTAGTCTTGGGTCTTAAGCGATATGGGGACAGTTGGTTACTGTTCAAGACAGGTGCCTTAATTTTACAGTTTTGGGTAAGAAACATCAGGGTGTTATTTTGTTCTACGTTCCAAATCTTTAAGGATGCTGTTTTCTGAATCTTTTTAGGAAGAACAAATGTTTCTGACCTGGCTTTAGGGTGAATGTGAAGTTATTCTGAACAATTCAGCTCCTGGCATGCATTTATTTCCACTGTCTATCAGGATATAAGGAATTCAGTTCAGTGCACGTCGTTATTCTTAAGCGATTTCAGACTGACTTTCTTCCCACAACTTGATAACTGTCCTGAAATTCTCAACATCATTATACACACAATAGAGAAAAAAATCAAATGCATTAAAAAAAAAAAAAACCATTACGGTTTGCTTACATGTCAATTTTCCTCAAAACAATTTCTTAATGATCATGAAATAGGGACGTGTTTTCATTTATATCTCATTGCAAAAAGGCGCGGAGATACATCCTAAATCTTTTAACAAGAACTCAGAGCGCTCAGGCTCTCTGTTAAATTGTCAGGCGACTGCTTAGAAGCTTGGCGAGGGGGGAGGATTACGAGTCCTCGCGGAAGAAACCGAGTATCGGGCGTGCAATCTAACGGTAGTAGCAGAGCAGAAGTGCACGGTCCTGTCTCTCTTTCCCCAGCTCGCCACCTCGGTGTCCCCGGCTCCTCCTCGCCTCCCCTCTCCCAGACTCTCCGCGCCCCCTCCCTCGCTCCCCTCCCCTCGCGCGCTCCCCTCGCTCGCGTCTCGCGCTCTCGGAGTCTCTGCTCCGAGTTCCTGGTTGGATAATTTGGGTTAATACTAGTGAGTGAGGTTTTTGCGGCTTCAAAGGGTATTTCAAGTTTCCGGAGCTCCTCCCCTCTGCACCGTGTGACAACAACAACTCGTCCAGCCGGCAGCCTGCACTTTTCAGCTCATTTTCTCTCTGTCATTCCTCTCTCAATCTTTGATCAATGTACTTGCCGGGGAGAACCCAAGTCCCTCAGTCCTCCTCCTTTCCACCTTCATCCTTAACTTTGTGCTAGAGCGGGACCCACAGCACCGCCGCCGACCCTCCCCGCCCCCGCCCCCCACACCAGCCCGGCTCCCGGCCCCGGGAGAGGACTCGCATTTCGACTTGCGGGACACTTTCGTGCGTTTCTCTCCGGAGCGCCGCGCGCTCGCCCCTCCTGCGCCCGCGCTTCCTCGCCTCACCTCCTTCTCCCTTCTCTCGCTCTCTGCTGCTCGTCCCCTCCTGGAGTTGCGGCGCCTGTGGTTGCCCCGCTCCGCGCTCCTTCTCCCCCCTTCTTTCCCCCGTCCCCTCCCCGGGGGTGTGTGTGTGGCAACTTTTCCCCCCTCGCTTCTCCCGCTTCTGTTTGCCCTTATATGTGACCATGGCAGTGCCGGCGGCTTTGATCCCTCCGACCCAGCTGGTCCCCCCTCAACCCCCGATCTCCACGTCTGCTTCTTCCTCCGGCACCACCACCTCCACCTCCTCGGCGACCTCGTCTCCGGCTCCGTCCATCGGACCCCCGGCGTCCTCGGGGCCAACTCTGTTCCGGCCGGAGCCCCTCGCTCCCGCGGCGGCGGCGGCGGCCACGGTCACCTCTCCCGGC
>NW_004955404.1:34740347-34796062 GCF_000276665.1 Chinchilla lanigera
GGCGGCGGCTGCAACCCCAGCCTGGCGGCCGCGAGCAACAGCGGCGGCACCGGCGCAGGCGGCGGCGGCGCCTCGAGCACCCCCATCAACGCGAGCACCGGCAGCAGCAGCAGCAGCAGCAGCAGTAGCAGCAGCAGCAGCAGTAGCAGCAGCAGCAGTAGCAGCAGCTGCGGCCCCCTCCCCGGGAAACCCGTGTACTCAACCCCGTCCCCAGTGGAAAACACCCCCCAGAATAATGAGTGCAAAATGGTGGATCTGAGGGGGGCCAAAGTGGCTTCCTTCACGGTGGAGGGCTGCGAGCTGATCTGCCTGCCCCAGGCTTTCGACCTGTTCCTGAAGCACTTGGTGGGGGGCTTGCACACGGTCTACACCAAGCTGAAGCGGTTGGAGATCACGCCGGTGGTGTGCAATGTGGAACAGGTTCGTATCCTGAGAGGACTGGGCGCCATCCAGCCGGGAGTGAACCGCTGCAAACTCATCTCCAGGAAAGACTTCGAGACCCTCTACAATGACTGCACCAACGCAAGGTAACGAGCGGAGGGCAGCCTCTGCCGCCCCGGCCCCTTCCCTTCCCCTTCCCAGCCCACTCCACGCCCTGGCCTCGGTGCCTTCCCGGCGCCGCTCTCCGCGCGCCCGCGAGCCGCGCGCACCGGCGAGCGCGGCCTCTCCTCTCCTCTCCTCTCTTCTTTTCTCCACCCCTCTGCCGCTCCGCACCTCCCCGGGGCACGCCAGCCGCACCCGACCCCATGAGAAGTTGGCACCTCACCCTGCCCACATCTAGCTCTTCCGGCCGGCTCCGTCCCTTGCTCCCCCGGGTGCCCGGGCTTGGCTGCTGTGGGACTTGGGAACCCCAAGCTCCGGGGTGGAGGGGGGCGGGAAGAAGGGGGACTGCGCCTCTCCGCGGAGCCACAGCCCCTTCTCCGGCTCGCCGGAGTCTGGGAACGTCTCTGGCCCTACTGCCTGAGTATCCTCCCCAGGTCCTGGGCTCCACGGCCAGCCTCTGGACAACTCCTGCGGGCTCGGGGGTCGGGGGCGGTCGTGACCCTGCCCTGTCCCGTAGGGTTCGTGGAGCGGGGACACGCGCTCCTAGTGAGGGGCCCACTAGAAAGCCGAGGGTGTGGGCTGGCAGCCCAGGAGGGCACTTTGAGGTCAGGAGAGGGACGACACAAGCGGCCCAGAGGCCCGGGGCAATCCCGGGGCACGAGCAGGAGTTCACTCCCCAAGTCCCGAGGGAGCATGTCGAGGGGAGGGGTCTGTGTGTGCGCGCATGTGTGCGTGTATCGCGTGTGAGCGTGCATCGCGTGTGAGCGTGCAAGGGAAATAAAGGGGTGCGTTTGCCCCAGGGCAGATGCGAAGGCACCAGCCTGTTTTCTTCTAAAGGGGAAGGGGACTGGGTGCCCTGGCCTCTTGGAAGCATGACTGGAGATATGGAGAAGCAAGAGCATAATGCGCTGGCTCTCTCCCTCGGTTCCTCTCTCGAGCTCTTTCACTCTTTCCAAAGTGGGAGGAATTTTTTTTCATTTGTTTCTTTTCTTTCCTTCTTCTTTTCTCTTTTAAAGGTTAGCTCACTCAAAAGAGCAGGTGCACGTTTTCCACGGGATGCTCTGCGATCCCCAGTCCTCTGCCCTGGCTCTCCCAGCCAGGCAAAGCGTGGCCACTCCGGAGGCCTTGGAACAGTCCTCGGTCCAACCAGTTTTATACTAATGAACGTTCAGTGGGGGAGGATCTACCGAGAGGGGGCGGGAGTGGGGCAACTTGGCAGTTTAGGGGTAGAAATGACCATTTCACCCTCCTTTCACAGTTCAGCTTTGTTCCCACCACTCGCTTCAGGAAAGCACAGGGGGAAAAGTTAAGAGACTGCAAGAGAAAGCGAACGGAGAAAGTTGGAAATCTGAAGCAGGCACGTGGGTACTGCGCGCAAGATTTGCGCGAAAACTTCAGTACCTTCCTAATGTTTAGAGGCTGAAGGAAGAGAGTTCGTGTAGGCTCCTAACAGTGCTAGAGAGACTGAGGTGGGAAGAAAATCAGGACCTAAAGGAAGTGGGGGTGAAAAAGCGGCTAGCTCTTTCTTCTTGGAGAAAGAAAGATTGCTCCTTAGAGCCTGGAAGATTGTAAAGAGAAAAGGACTCCAGCTCCAACTGAACGAACGTCTTATCGAGACCTGGCCCGAAATTCTTTTCCGTATTTATTTGCCATTCTTTCCGTGAGGCACGGGTGTGTGTCTGGGTTTTCAACCTTCATTTAGACTATTTTGGGATAAAGGTGTGTGTGTGTGTGTGTGTGTGTGTGTGTGTGTGTGTGTGTGCGTGCTCGCGTGTGTACGCGAGCTTGTGTGTGTGTGCGCGGGCGCTTGTGTGTGTATTCACGCGCGTGCCCAAGTGTATGGACAGGTGGCAGTAGATATTGCGAGGGAGGGGGGCAGGATCACTAAACGTCATTTACTCAGATAATTGGAGTCCTTGGTGATCCAAAATACAGAATATTTGTCCCAAATCTATCTCTAAAACTATCTCAATTAGGACAAAATATTATTGCAGAGTTGTTAGGAAAAATGCTAGTAAATTTAAAGTCAGTCCAGACACGACTGCTATAAAATTGCTTACCCGATATTTAGTAATGAAACATCCATTCTACTCTGAATCTTCCTTGTGTTTCTTAGGGTACATATTGTACTAGGTAATCAGTGGCCTTTTTGGATGCACATATGCACACCCATACAGAATCGCTCCAGACAACTTCCCTCGACGACTCCATTATAATTAGTACTACAATCACTGTAAAACTTGGGTTTTTGGGCCTGAATTTTTGCCTACGTTTTGAATTGAAGTCTTCATCATATAGCTGAAGAATAGTCCTAAAGTTATTAGCTAAAATTTCTTGTAAGTCCCCTTCCCCAGGTTAGCAACAGATCTGGAGTTTAAACTTACAGAGTTAAGCTAAATTAAATCCAGTGGAACTGTTTATCCTTTCAAAAATATCTCATCACTACTCTAATTATGTTTCAGTCACCTGGCCTTGACACTTGGCTATTAAATGTGTGGTCTAAAAATTCTATTTCAGATTATTTTAAGTGAAATACGGGAATTTTGATCTTCTCTGAACGAAAAAAGCTTCCTGAAACATAGATATCCAGATATTGTAGTTATTACCTGAGAAGATGTGTAGTTGCGTGTATCCGCTTACTTAGGTTTTCCTCGAACTGCCACTGAGGAAATAAAAAAGCAATTATAACTGAACTTCCTCACACCAAAGTATTCTGTATGTATTGTACCACATTATTATTTGTAATAATTATTATGAGTGTTATTGCTTTATCTCTTTTCTTTGAAAATAATAACTTAAATGTTTTGCATCTTGAATTGAAAAGCAAAAATTGCTTTCCATTCAGGTCTAATTTATGCCTTTACTATTAAGATCTGCTTTCATTCACTTAGATATATTGATTTCTTTCACTCTAGTTTCTTTATACTCTAGCTACTTAACAGACGAAGGGAATAATTTTCACAGAGTATAAGAGAAACTGCAAGAAGACAAACTATATAAAATTACAGTTATGTGCGGATGTGTAGTGTGGGTCAGATTTGAAATCCTAGCACTCTCAGCTTTTTACAGAATGTGTATCTAATTATAAATCCTAGTAATACTTAAATACCAGAGACTCAAAATGATGCTAAAGAAAGGTTAATAAACTTGCTCTGAGTGGCTCAGTAAGTTAGCAGCAAACCTTAGCATAGATTTAATTTGCTCGAGGCTATTGTATTAGTATGCTATCTCTGAAAACTAGAGTAAATGTTGAAGCCATCTGTCACTACCACAAGGAGATGAAAAAGAGACTATCACCTCTAGACAGTAAAGCTGAACATCATAGGTCTCAAAACCACGAAGGAAAATGTAAGGAAATATATCTAAAAGTTGTCAAAGGGCAAGGTCTGCCCTTGATCAGCTTTCTCTAATTCTTATTTTAAAACTAAACATTAGTTGCATGAACTTGGTTATTGCAACAGAGGTCAGTTAATTAACTGCTAACCATTAAATAACAACAAAAAAGAAAAGTAATTATGTACATGGTCAAGTCTCTGTTTGCATGAGTCAACTGCTTGTTTGTAGAGTTGGGTCAGGATTCAGTTTTCTGTGAATTCAAGTAATACAAAGGGACTCTTGTATTATACTATCTAAAATGCTTATTTGTTTGATTATTGTCAGAAGATGATTTTGTCTCAGGACCTTTCAAATCAGATTGTGATTTAGTTTCTCAGCAGCCCTAGATTTGTGAAGTTTTTTTTTTAAACTTGAATAGATTCCAGTTACTTTCATCAGATGGTGTTACATACATATACATATATTCACAAACAGTATTCTTTTGTCTTAAAAGTTGATACTGTTCATAGATAGAAAATTGAAAGACTTGCTAAGCCTTTTACAGTTCAGTACTACTATCTAAATAAAATTTTAGTGTAAGTACAAAGTTTTTTCTAATTCTTGCCTTTATTTTTCTTGTCAGGGGTTTGAATAAAGATAGCCAGCCAAAACAGTCTCTATTTATTTAACATTTCTCCTGCAGCCTGCGTTTTAATGGCACAGACTTATGCATCGATGGAGAAAGTTTCAACACAAACACTGATTCATTCACTCGTAACACATAATTATGATATGTGGCACAGAGAAATTCAAGAATTACTTCAAATGAAGAGAGACTATGCTTTTGAAGTTTTGTATTATAGTAGATTAATGATTCCTATAAAGCTGAGTGTCTCATAACATTTCAGAAAGAATACAACATAATTATAAGACTGAGGCATAAAATATGAAAGTTTATTTGGATGTACAATTAATGTGTCTACTTTTAAAATGTTAGAAAATTATAGTTTAATAGCTAATATATGAACAGAAGCATATTCTGATCTAGGATTTACATTGCTCAATCAAATTACATTACAGAGTGCAAAATCTTAAGTTATTTACATCGACTCTTTCAAACCTGTCATTTTCCTTGGAATTAGCCTCCAATAACAACATAGTCACTGTGGAGTGCACAGAGTTATGAAGATGCCTCACTTTCTGAACTCTGCAGTTTATTAGTCAATGCTCTGAGGCAAGAAAATTGATTTGCACAAATGGTATTTTGTGACTTTAAACAATGCACAGAATAAACTACACGGCAAGCTCCCCTCACCTCAGAGTTCCTTTATGCATAGTTTTTGGCATTTGGGAATTTTAAAATCTTCCTTTTTTAGCCCAAAGCTCCTATTGTTTTTTGTTTAATCTATGACATTTCACTGAAGTTGCATGTAAATTACCTAGACAAATATTAGCCACCCTCTTTTTTGCTTCACTACCTCTTCCAGCCTCCTCCCCTGGAGATGTGACACCCAATATTGATTAAAGTCTTGGCAGAATTTGAGCATAAATCACTCTTCTCTTTGGCGATTTACTTCATGTGATTCACCAGCATATAAAAACATAATATGCTTTATTGTTTCTCAGTTGGTGTTTTGTTTTGGGGATGTAAGTAGCATTTGTAAATTAGCTTAATGTACAACCAGGTATTTATTTTAAAAATAATTTGCACTTTGACTATCAATTAGTATTATTTTACCTTTCTAAATTATTTTACTCAATTGTTTCATACAGTTGCCTTTGTCAATCACAAAAAATAGTCGTCTAAATGGCATTGCATTAGCAACACAGACAACAACTATAACAAAATGTGATAGGTAATGAAACTCTCACAGGTTGTAAACTATCTTTCTTTATCCTTGTCTGAAGAAATCAGTCTGACATATGCCTTCCAAATAGGTGCAGGTGAGTTTCTCAGATTTCTTTTAATGTTTTGAATTTAAGGGTTTTGGTATTTGGTTCTTTACAAAATTTAAATGTCTGAATTTTATCTTTTGGCAATATCATTTTTAGAAAGTTCACACAAGAGTCACATCAAGTTATACGCTGTTAAAATGATAAGAGATGTAAAAATTGAAGTGAACGATTTGGGTATTTAAAATGTTACTAAGATGATGTTGTATCATTTTATATTTGACTTCTTATAAAAAAAAGAGTGACCTTACCATGTGTCAGCATTCGTCATTTTCTTAACTGAAGTAATAGATTCTGATTGGTCACTTGGAGATATATATATGTATGTATACATACATATGCTACAGGTTAAATATCTAGCTAAAACTATATTCATGTTTTCAAGCATTGTGGCTTCAGTAAAGAGCCCCTTTCCACTATATTTGTTATGTTCATTGATTATTTTTTTCACACAGAAAACCTTGAACTAAAAGCCTACCTAATGGAGTTTAGACGAATGTAATATCAAAGGCTCTGATCTGCACAGATAAGAACATCTCAGGCATAGCAGAGGCTCCGTGCAAACCTACATTGTGTTCAAATTCCTTTGCTTTTCTTTTGAATTTGTCAGAAGTATTTATAGTCAAAAGTAATTTTATGCTACAGCGTATCTTTTAAAATAACTTTATTGATATTTACTTCTTAGGATATGTCACATGTAAGAATAACTTCATTGAAATAGTATAGTTAGTTTATAAAATTACTGCTTTGGGAAACAAGAGTATCAAGGATAAAATATTTATGTTTTGTTGTAATGAGCTATTGCTATATTAACTGATGGATAACTTTATTTTGAGGGCGCTATTTAGTTTAAGAGGATTTCTGAAAATCTGTTAAGAGTGTGTCTATTGCACCTACTTATAGGCAATTATGATTAACTTTACATACAAATGTGGTAATAGTGTCATGTAGAGAAAATGATCCAAATCACCACTTGATTCAAAGTCACAGACCTCAAACTAGGTGCATTTAAACTTCCTGGTGGATTCTGACGTGAATTTATTTAATAAGGGAACAACATTTTAATTCTCTTATTTAAAGAATAATTCATTTTTAGAATTTTCCTAAATTGGTTACGGGATTTGCCAATGCCTGAATTTTGTTAGAGGTATGACCCTGTTTTTTCTGATTCAGAATGACTTGGAGTTGATGTAGGATTTCAATGTAGGATTTCAACTTCTGCAGATTTAAATGTGTGTAACTGGATTGGAAGTTGTCACAGCCAACTTATTAAGCTGGAAAACTCACTATGTCATTATTTGATTGGTCTTTTGGAAGTTTTGGATATAAGTATATTGAAGTGTCCTAAACTGTGCAGCCAGCAGCACAGTGAATAGCTAGTTGATTTAAAAATTATAGAGAATAATGACGTGGAAGATAGGGGCTATTTACCTAAATAGTCTGAAATAATATCATTGTGTAGGATGAATGCAAAACCTGAAATGCACTGTAGGTTTCTAGCAAGAAGTTAAGTTGAAATAATCCAGGCAGAAAAAGACACATATTAAATGATCTCACTTATAGGTGAAGTGTGAAGAAGTTGAACTCATAAAAACAAAACAGAGTAATGGCTACCAGGGCTGGGGAAAAATGTTGGCCAGAGCTACAAAATTTCAGTTTGATAAGAGGCATAAATTCAGAAAATCTGTTACACAGCAGGTGACTATTAGTAGACCTTAAAATTTTGAAAATAGTGTATGTATTTGGCAAAAATTGATTATACTTTTGAAACATGATCTTCACAAAGCAAATATTACAACAGACAGTACAATAAATTGGTTAATTTTGATTAGTTGAAACTTACTAATTGAAGAATATCTTTCCTTATTATAAATTAATGGAAGAGCAAACAAACTATTAAAAGTTTACAATGTGTCACTCTTTATCATTGAATTAATATGATTTCAAATATTTCTGAATAATTAGATACCCTTGCATTATACCAGGACAAAGTCATATGTTTTTCAAGACCAATAAAATTATATCTCAAGAAAGAAAATGTAGCAGTTGAGAAGACACTATTTAATGGCATCATATAAAAAGCATTCGTGGTAAATACTTCTTAATTCATTGAAGGCATACTGCTCACAAGTAAAGGTAGTAAAAAGCAATTTTCAGAATATGTTATTCAAAAAATATTTTATTACATTCACTTACTAGGTAGATGAAGTATTTTATAAAAATCTAACACTAATATCCTCAACTCATATTAATAGCAATAGTAAGAGGGCTGCATTACTCATAATACTGTGTTGTGAAAACATTTGATTGATGCATGAAATAAATCACTGAAAGCATAACACACTTTGAATTTAGCACAGTACATTCAATGGTATTATCATTTTTTATTTGAAAAAGTCAGTTTATCCTAATTCTCAAAAATGATGTTTGTTGAGTTAGGGACTTCTAACTGAATTATGCCTCTACATTTTAAAGGAATAACTTGGAGTACTTTATACTGGGCTAGATGGTAAAGTGCATGCAATAAGTATAAAGTTTTTGCCAGAATTATAAAACTCTGTGGTGGATATTTTTATTTGTACCTACCTTAGCCCATTTGTAGACTATGTATTTATTTATTTGGGAAAAAGCCTGTATGTATATGTATATGTATGTGTACATGTATATAAACACAACTATAACATATAAGACCATAGTACAACCTACTAAGAAATCTGGCTTTCGTTTCCATCTTAGGAATTTATAGAAACAGAAAAATCTGTAGAAAGCACATTTTATCAAATGACAATTGAAAAGGAAACCTGTTTTATAGTAAAAGAAATAATTTATGCTTAAATATTTTAATTATAACATATAATACTTAGCAGTTTAGTTAGTTTTCCTAGATCTTTATTTTATCAGAGCTAAAATGTACTTCTAATTCTGTATTTAAATTGTATATGTGAGACTTAGGTTATTTGGATGCAACAGATATTAAATAAGGTACTAGAATCTGCACATTATTGGATAACATTAAATAGTCTTGATATCGTTGTTCCATTTCTTTTATTGGTTTATGTCATCATCTCTTGCACTTTAGAACAAGCATATCTTTTAGAATCAGTGAAGAGATGACAGGAAAACAATTTCATAACCTAAAAAAATGACTATTCTTCTAAAAGCTTGCCATCAATGAGATGAGTTAGGGATGAGGTCAATCTTTAGGTCTATACGAGAAGATATGCATTGCCACTTCTTGCAGTAGGCTATAATTGTCTTTGAAAACACCTGGTAAGGGTCCAGTTAAATTGAAATCAATTACTTTCTCAATTATTTCATAGCATTTGTAAAGTCATTACATCATAGGCAGAAGTGCAAGCATATATACTTTTTGCAAAGTAGAAAGCTTATAAAATAGTATCTACTTAAAAGTTTCTGCCTCACCAAAGCTTATGTAGTTTATTTGTTTTGTTTTTTTTTTTGCTTTGTTTTTCTCCGGTACCGGGAACTGAACTCGTGACCTTGTGCTTGCCAGGCAGGCGCTTTGCCACTGAGCTAAATCCCCAGCCCCTGCTTATGTAGTTTAAAAAAGAAATATCTCAACCATTGTACATAATAAATAAGCCTTATTCATAATTATTCAATAAGCCACTCACCCTTGCATTTAGTTATGAAAAGACAGACATTTTTGACATCATTTTTTGCATCATCAGATATGTTAGGAAGGAGGAAAAAAGATAAATAAAACAGTTTCAAAATAGTTTATGACTTGTGAGCTCTAATACTTTTTTTTACTAAGAATGTTGTGACAAATGTATATGATAACCAAAGATGAATATATATCTTCTGCTTACTGACTTTTTTCTTCACACCATTGACAGTACATGCAGATTTGAACTTGTAGCTAGGAACAGTGCTTCCAAGCTTCAAATTGCCAAAAGACCCCCAGGGATAGAAACTTGACCTGCTTTTATGAAACCATAGAATTACATTTATACAAGTTACCCCATGGGAAAGGAATGAACTGATCCCAATTCAGACCTTAATATTGGAGCCTTCTGGGTCAAATTTGATTTTTTTTCCTCCTATTAGCACCTGTTGCCTACCATATTTAATAACTTGATGTTAGAAAATTTAAAAGATTATGCAACAATGACATTTTACCATTAAGACAAAGTGCCATTAAAATTTTGCAGTTATATAACTACTTTTATCCATGTTATAAATATGTTAATTTTTAAAGTTTCTACTGTTAGTATCCATCCTAGTTTACAGATGTTGAAACACGATTTTATATATAAATATGAAAACATTTACCTTATACTTTTTGAGTAATGCCTCTTCATTAATTAGTTAGCCAAGTATAAGAAACTTTTTAAGCGAGTTTTTCTTTGGTGTAACATTTCAATATATGAATTTTTAAATGAATATTTTTAATTTAGCACTACATTTTTAATGATTGTTTTCTTATTTTATTTTTGGTTGGACTACCTAAAAGAGATTCTGAAGCATACTTTGCCACTACCACTGATAAATGGAATGCATAGAAGATATTTTTGTTAAGTTAGGTTCACTGTAATGATGTACAATAGGCCTAAGTTGGAAAACTTAAAGTTAGTCATTTGTTCAGAATGAAGAGGATTTTAGTATGTGGTAGTTTGCTAAATTTCTGTAATATTGAAATGTTGTATCATATGTGTATAGGTTAACTGATATAAATAGGTAGTGTCATAATATCTTTGTTTATAAACAAAACAATATTAAATGACCACCATTAAATTACAAAATAAGGTCCTACTTCTCTATATAACTTTTCTTGCTCTCAATCTTACGTATGCAAAACCAATTTATAACTTGCAAATCAACACACATATGCCATTACAATTAGGAGGGTTAAATAATTCCATCATTGAGTTTTGGAGCCGAGGTAATCAAATTCTTGTTTCAAAGAAAAATTAAGTAGAACCTCAAAGACCTCTCATTTCTTTTTCACTTTTCCACTAAAACCATTTGGTTAAGATATTTTTGTTATTTCCCTACAAGAAGAAACATAAAAATTCCTCATAAAAGTAGTTATAGTAAATCAGTTCTTGGAGTACAGGGAGGAAAACATTTTTAATGGAGATATATCACTTTCCTTACCATCATAACTCATGATCATCATGAGAAAATGCATGAAGCTTTAAGCATTTCATTTATTTATTGGCTGTTATGTGATCAAAAAAACCTCTCATAGTAAGACCCCAATTTTTTTTGCCTTGCTTTGATACTTGCCACTTGAATGAAGTTGAGAGAACAAATCCATCATTTGAATGTTTCCTAATATCACGCTGATACTACATTTATAATATACCAAATACCAACATCTGATTATGTATTTTATTTAATTTGGAAGTTTGTCCCAACTGCTTACATGGTGATTTAACATAACCTTCGCTCCTCACTTTCTGTAATGGTGATTGGAGAAGAAATAGCAGGTAAATCATAAGATCATTATGCTGGTCTCAAAAAGAATCTATCTCAGGAAAGGCCACCTGTTTTGACTTTTGAAATGATGATGATATGAAGTTTCTGTGACTTTTTTTTTGGTCTTCCAGTGTCACTTTGCAGTTCTATTTCCAATAATGGTTGATGGTGCACACCATATGAACCGAACCAAAATATCATGCTGAAAGCATCTTGCCATCAAATACGTAACAGGAGAGATGAAACTTTTATTTTTTAGGCAATTCTCTAAAAGCTCACAGAATTGTATAGAACTTGCACAGGAACTAATTCTTAAATACCTCTATCATTAAATGATTCTCATAATAATCTTTTTTGGGTAAAAACTCTAATAAAATTGTAAATGGAACACTTTGCCATGAAATTTACTGATAAACATCTTGTTAAAACCAGAAAAGCTCTGGATTTTTGAGTTAATGATATTTAGATTGGATTCTCCAAAGTCATTTTTATGCAAATGTAATATAGTTTATTTTTGTTAAGATTGTCTATTCAAAGTTTAGGAAATAAAATTAAGATGATATATTAGATTTAGAGTAAACTTTTTTGTTCTTTTTTGGGGGGAATAGGTTAAATAAGGGCCCATGACAGGAATGCTGTTTGTTTTTCACAAAAGTTGTTTGTGATTTCAGGTACCCTTGGGAAATCTCTTGATCAGATTCACATCTGTTCCTGTCAAAGTGGGTGCTAAGATACCGGTCACCCAGCAACCATGTCCAAGAGGGAATTGGGCCGATAATAACTTCAAAAAGGAATGACAGATGCTAGATTAGGATGAAAGACAAAATGCATGAAAAATGAGCTTGTTAGAATCAAAAATTTGTTCAAGCACCTTTATGCAAATTAAATGAATATTGAATATTTGCATGCAGTAATTTCTACTTTTTCATTTGATTGAGAAGAATAGGGCATTTAAACTCACAAACGCCAGTTCTTTCTTTGGTACTAATTAACATACAAAGCAGAATCTCTTTTTAAAAATCAGATTAGCCACCTGGGTTCTTATGTCTCCACTAAGTATGTTACAATGTTTTTCTTATGATAGTGGTGCTCTTTAAAATGCTTTGGTTTATCTGATTTTTTCATAATAAACAGTCTCATGTGAATTGAGATTATTTTAGAAGAATATAAATCCATTTCTTGAGAAAGCATTTAAAAAGTAATCTTATCCTGTTGTCCTTGAAATTGGTTAATGTACATTAATAAAAGATCACTCAAAATGAGTTCACACCAAAAGCACAGACTTCTCATTGACTAGTTAAATAACAATGCATTACAGTATACCCAAAAAGAAAGTAAGCAGAAAGGTCTCTTCAAAATTTAAGATGCTCTTTGATACATTACCAATTTTTTCTATTGAACTGTGCACATACTAATCAGAATTTAGAAGGACCTGATAAAATGTAGTGATTGAGAGAGGTTCTGAGTCTTGGTTTAGCAATGTCTAATGTGGTCACGTAGAGAAATTGATTTTCTTCAGAAATTAATTAATTTTTCATATCGCCCTAAGCTGCAGTTAAAAAGAGTGCATACTTGTCTGTTTTTTCCAGAAATATTGCCTAATCATATTAATACCATTGCCCCAAGGATGAAAAGATAATTGTACAAATGCATTTGGAAATATGTATCACTGAGTATTTATGATTAAATTATGCAAATGACCCAGCTCTCATCCTTTCCAGACGCAGATTGTCTAATTAGGATTGATATGCTGAATAGATGTTCCAGAATTTGAATACAAGCATGTCCAAGGAGCAGAAAATTGGAAATGACAAGGCTGAAATCCAAAGAAAAGTGTCTTTCCTTTCTGTACTTTGCTAATGTGCTGTTAGCAGTTGAAGGCTTTTCTCCTCCCTTTGGCTATTTTGAGGTTTATATGTCCTTATTAGAAACAACTATGGGAAATGAATTTGAAATTTTCCTAAGAGTATTTCATTTCTATTCGGTGCTTGTTTGAAAATTATGATCTCTTGGTCATTGAAAGAGAACATCCCTAGTACCTTGCTCCAAACAGTGTAAACATAACCTTAACCGGCTGACTTTTTAAAGACTTCCTCTGCATTGGCATCCTAGCTTGATTTCAAAGATAGTTCTGTAAACTTAGTGCTATACCAATCAAATACTTTCCAGAGATATACTTTCTTGAATCCAGAGTTCATTCATTCATTCACTCGCTCATTCATTCAAACACTTCTTGTGTCTGGAGAGAACTGTTTAAGCAACAGTTTTGATTAGGAAGAGAAGCTGCACTTTAAATGTAACCATGTTTGAATTTGAGGTCCTCAGCAGGCTTTCTCCCTCACTGATTACACTCATTCATCTTAGATGGAGGGGTGGTAGTGAGGAGCTAGGAAGGGACTGAACTGTCAGGACTCCAGCCTTTGTTAAGCAGCGGGTAGTCACTGCCTCTGAACTCGGCTGGCTCCTGCTTCCCATCTGCAGGATGATGGATTGCTATGTTTAATACATTTCAGCTTTTGTCTGTCATAGTGTGGACAGACAGTACTATCAGTGATTTCAACAGTGATTAGGGAACCATTTCAAACCGTTCCTATTGGCCAGACAGCTTCCAGGAATGTCTGATAAAACATACTCATTGGCGCTTTTGCCATGTAAATGTGTAGTTTTATCTAGGCAGAGATTGCACACTCACAGTTAAAACCATTGCAGAACTTCACAAAGAACTATAGACTAAATTCCATTTTAGAACCAACTTCTATGAAGCAGTATTAAGGGCATTTTGAGACTCCAACTGTGCATCCCATGTAGTCACAACTTTAAGATGAATTTGCGTTCTTTGGGTAGTAACAGCACATGCTGAAGGGCAGGAATGTGTTCCCTAGACTATGATGTCAGTTGTTGCTATGTTCATATTATAGAGCTACTGAGCTATAGTGGGAAAGTAGAAGGTGAGGAGTATGTTAAGGCAATAAGACATGACACGGCATGTGTTATGCTGGGATTTGCTAAGCTGTGGATGCTTTGTGGTTCACAAGTCCAAAGGGTGACTGATTTCAACAACTAGAAATCTACTATGTCCCAACTCAGTAGCCTCCCTGGAGTGTCTTATTCTATTTATAGGGCTGGTGCTAAGAAAATACAATTAACTAAAGGATAAGAAAGTACTCTTTGAAGGCATTAATAACATAGACAAAGTTTAATTGCAGCAGTGGGAATAATAAATAAATTTTAAATAAATAAATCATATTGGTAAATAATGCATCATTTACCAATTATAATGTAGCATACCAAATATAGTGTAAGTCATAATGTAAGTGTGGGAGTATATTGTAAATATGGGGTTTTACCTTTTGTAAATAGGTAATTATCAAAAGGGCAATCTAGCTAAAGTTTCGAAATAAAAATCTAAATTAGAAAATACTTGCCTCCTTAGTACACACAGTAATACAGAATAGTGAGATTCTTTCTGGTATACTGGCACATGCATATAACATATTTTTATTATTTTCAATGCCATTACTCTCCTCTCTCTCTCTCTTTCTGTATTTCCTTCCTTTTCTCTGAAACTAACTTTTTAGTTTCATGCCACAAAGTACTTACTTTTAATCTCTACTAAGAAGCATATTAAAGAAAAAAATTAGTATATAGCAAAGGTCTGATGAGAATAAGAACTCCTGATCTTAGATTACTTCTTACTGATAGCTCTGATATTGTAAAACTTTAATTGGGGATCCTTTTAGTAAGGATTTCTGGTGTGGGATATGTAATAGGAAGCTTACTCACAGATTCATACATCATAGCACAAATGCACATCTACTCACACACTGCATTTTTTAAAAACCAGTTTAATTGCTAAACTTATTGGCATTTTGACACTGCTGGTTTGGCAATAAGAACAGGTGGTACTTTACTCCTGGGAGAGTTATAAAAACATTCATATGTTTTACAAGTTATCTTGTTCTTTGTCTTCATTTAAGGTTATTGAAACAATGTTCAGTTTTAAAATTGTGCATTCATTCAGCATAGATTCAAATAAAAAGTAGTGCATATGCATATTTATAGAAATTATATGACGACTTAAGTAAATCTAGATTTTTAAAAATCAGACCTATTAACAATGCGTACAGCACACACACTGATAGGGAAAAAATGTATTATCCCACAACAGTTTTGTACTGCCCAGCCAATCTAATATGTGGTTGTCAAACTTTTAGTGTAGAGTATTGAGTACTCCCTTGTCTTCATGGCAAGACAATAAGAAAATGGCGGAGAAGGATAATGTATGTGGAAACTGTGAGCAGGTGACATCTCCCAGAACTGCAGTAATGTGATGAATTTCTTTCAAGTCAAAGGGAGAGGCATAGCTCAGAAAATCACTGTTCAGATTGCTGGCCTTGACCTTGTAGCATCAGATGAATTAAAAAGGTCAGAAGGTGTGGAGTAACTCTGTTCTAAAGTAGAACTATCTCATGTGATGATCACATCTTACTCTGCTCCACTTGCTGCCCTAAAATTAAGAAATTTTGAGGATATAGTTAATAGTCAGTAGACACTTAGGTGTCTAATTACAGGACCTGGCAGAGGAATAGACTTTAACAAGAGGAAATGAGAGTTTGTACTACACAAAAGTGATACAATTTCCTTACCCCAAGATATCATAAGAAATAACACATTTGGCAAGCTCAAGTGTATATTTGGCCCCTAGATGAACTGGCTTGGGCTATGTAGAACTGGATATTGTGCAACATCAGGAGTGTGGGAGCATGTGTGTGCGTGTGTGTGCGTGTGTGTGTGTGCATGCGTGCATGTATGTGTCTCTGTATACACATTGCAGGTTCCCAACCCCTGTTATGCACATTGTTAGTCTTACGTTTAGTTAAAACTCATAATTACAAAGTAATATAAGCCATTTGTCTTGCTGTAGTTAAATAAGGAAAAATATATGTACTAGAAACTAAATGAATGAGTTTCTCATGAGGCCAAATGAACGAGTTTGCCGTCTGGAAATGTTACTGAATGGAGGAGTATTAGAATCCACTTTAATCTACTTCATCATCTCTAGCCGCTGTGTGGATACACTGGCTTCTACGTATGCACAGCAGCTTTGGTGTGAGTGTCTCGCTGTTACTGTTTGGTAGATCCATAAATCGGGGGAAACAGGGAGTCAGGCCAGCAGGTTCAACTTCTTCTTTCTCTGTAGCTTCCTATAATGATTCCACCTCTAATGAGGTGAATTACTACTGCATGAAAAAGGAGAAAAAAGGGTTTTGGCCATCTTAGCTAATAAATCACATTGACTGCCTGGCTGATCAGATCAATTGTGCATAAATCAGTGCCTTAAAGAGTCTTAAAATAAGATTCTACCAGCACCAATCGATTCAGTGGCTTGTATAAAGGCATGGTGTCTTGCCTATGGCACGCTGAACAGGAGTCTCCAAGACCAACTGCTATAGCCTGTCAAATGTTGAAAAGAGTGTTTTCAGAATTCAGATGTATGGTTCTGATGTGTAAAACAGTTGTGATTGTTAGCTAAAATATTTTTGTCTTTTTTTTTTTTTTTTTTGGGGGGGGTGTGTTTTTCTCCGGTACTGGGAACTGAACTCACGACCTTGTGCTTGCCAGGCAGGCACTTTGCTGCTGAGCTAAATCCCCAGCCCCCAATATTTTTGTCTTCTGCAGTTCACGTTTGTTACTTAAGTTAATGAGAAAGTTGAAATCTGTTGTTAAAGCATTAACAATAAATATGATTCTTAGAAATTGCATCCCACAAAAGCATCATGTTATTTCAAAGGGAAATTATTATTAATTTACCCACAGAAAGTAATTCATTACTAGAATAGCTGTAGATTTGATAGATATTAAGCTATAGACAGAGTTATGAGAATTGGGGAAGTTGATTTTAGATTTTAATTAGATTCATTACTAGCTAAGAGATATCGGACTAGTCAGGCTGAAGCTCTGCACCTTCAAACATGAAAAGGGGATGATAAAGGTGTGCTTTCTACTTATTTCAAAAGAATATTGTGAGGTAGTAATGTGGTAATAGTAATGTGAAAGCATTTTAGAAATTATAAGGAGTTTTTAAAGAGTCATCTGTTTGGAATTCTCAATTAAATTTTTAAAATTCCTTTTACCAGAAAAGCTTAGAAGGCATAGAGAGAAGATTATTTTGTTCTTGCTATCACACTTTGCCCTTCTTGTTAAGGAAATTCAAGTAAATAATAACAATTAAAATGAGAATTTGTGAATTCCAAAAAATAGCCAAGCCTATATGAAAAAGTTACTAAAGTTATATTAGTAACTTTCAGAGATATTTTGAATAGTAGGTTTAAATAGTTAAAACTTTAGGAAGGAATATAAAATATAGTCCAGCCTATAAAAAGGAAAGTATTTATTTTGCAGAACAACTTCAATATCTGTAGCAGCTGTCATAAAATTCTCTACAAAAGCAACAGATTCTCTACAAGTATCGGCCAAGGGTATCGAAACTTTGATTTTCTTTAAAACTTGTCTAAAGCATGCTATGATGGCTAAGTGTCCAGAATTTTCTTAAATAAAGTGCAGTACTTCTATGCCAAGTACCTCAATGATTATTTTCTATAGACTCTTTCTTTGAAAATAAATTTAGGACAGGCATTCAAACATCTTAACATAAAATTTGGTGTCTGCCAAATATTTGGTGAATTCATCAATATAATATAATGTTCCCTGTATCAAAATACTATTGTTCTGCCTTTGTCTGTAGATTTATCACAAAGTCTCGACATTTTTGTAAATTATGTAATACACACTGTTTCTCCCTTGTTATATTGTGAAGTATAGTTGGTTGTTGAAATTGGATCTGATTGATTTTCTCCCAGGCATTTGTCTTCAAAGGCATCTTATGCCTAAAATTCACTGGAGGAGGAAAGATCCAGGTGGATTTCTTTTGTTGCGTTGTCCTTTACGTATCAGGATTTTGAAATATTTGTGATCAGCTGTCAATGTTTTCTTTCTTAAGATCATCAGATTTTATACCTTGACTGAACTTAATTTCTAATGATTAATAATTACTTTCTTGGGATTATAATATAGCATTATCTTGCATTTATTTGCATTAAAACTCTCAAGTACTTTCAGGCTCATAACAGACACTCATTACAAGCACAACTGACTTACAGAGATTTTGTTTGAATATTATTAACTTATATGAAAATGTTCTTGTTTGTTGATTCATTTTAGAACATCTTAATTATACAAAATACTGACAGAAATACAACTTTTATGTAGAAATTTAAAATCCAACATATATATAATATTCTTAGATATATTGTAAGGTGCCTTTAGTTCTTGAATGCTCACATTTCTATGATAGTTGAAGCACATATAATTAAACTTCATGTATATTCATACACACATGATTTTATGAAGTTTAAGTTATATCTTTATCTTGATTATTACTCATTTTCTCTATTATACTAATTATGAAAACATCAACAAATATATAACTTTGAAACATTTAAATATTTGAATTGAGCTGTTAGAGCAAAAGTATGTATATATGTATATAGAAGCATAGATATATATATATAAGAATATATATATGTAAATGCTCTTTAAAAAAGCAGTTACTACCTACTTGTATTACTAATTATTTATATTACCTAATAAAAAAAAATATATATATATACACACACACACACACACACACACTTATGTATAATAGTACCTCAGTTGACAAACACTTCTGTTTGTGGACAATTTGGTTTGCAAACTGAAGTCAATGGTAAATTTTGTTTTTGTTTGAGAACTTTACCTTGCATGATGAATGCAAACATGGCCATCTTTTCCAGAATGGAATGAATTAAGTTCATAAATCAGGGTCTCTCTCTCTCTCTATCTGTCTCTATATATATATGGAGACATATATCTGTCTCTATATATAGAGACATATATCTGTCTCTATATCTGTCTCTCTCTCTCTATATATATATATACACACACACATATATTTGCAGTTTGATAATTATGTTATTATTTTCATATTTATGATTTGCTAGGAATTATAATGTTTTATATATGTGGTCAGTTGCATTCCTGTACCATCTATATGAAGTAGGTAGTAACTACCTTTTTAAAGATAAGAGCACCGGAGATCAGAGTGGCTAATTAACTTGCCCAAGGAGACACAGCTAATACCTGGCAACTGGAAAGAGCAAACACAGGAAATCTCATTTTAGAACTTACTCCTTGTTGTGCTATTCAGAAAATACTTAGTCAATGACTATAACTTAAACTTATTTTTTCATGATAGGGAATCTTATCAAATAACAAACAGGTTAAAGTCATGGTTTGTTTGTAAAATAAATCTTGAAATGGCGTGGAAGTGTTCTTCTACCCAAGTACTTTGCCATTCTTTAGACTGCTAGTATTATTTCATTTTTTATGGAGAAATGGGCACTTAGCTATTGTGGTACCCTCATGCTTCATGTGAGGAAGCTGTTTATCACATTACCTTGCTCCCTTGATGGGTAAGGCTGGTAGGGTAGGTTCTTCAATTTGTTCTTCTTCAGAAAGTGTAGAAAGAAATGATTTTTCACCAGGTTAGATATGTAAAAACAGTGATGGAACTCCTGCTCCAGGACAGATAAGGGAAGGAGCTAGCAGCAGCACAGCTAAATATTTAGAATTTTCTGTTAATGTTTAGTGTCTGATCAAAGTCTTGAGTAAAAGATCATGCACAAATAACTCATTCCATACATTAGAACTGAAGAACTTCATTTTTCACTCATTCAGGAAAGTACAATATAGAATATGTAATTGAAATATACTGTGAATATTTAAATTTAAACTTTTATTAAAGACACATTACCATTAATCACACTCAAAATACTCCCTATCCCCCCACTTCAGATGTGTTACCTTACTCTTCTTGCCACTTTCTGAAGCGGTTCTGAAAGTCCTCTTTCCTGAGTGTGAGGTATTTCTGAGATAAGATAAAAATAAAACACCAGGAATTCTGCTGACAGGAATGATCCAATGAAAAGTCAGGCTTTTAAAAACATTATAGTATGTGTCCTCATCAACTTACTTAGTGGATATGACACCATGAGACTTAGCGCTTCCCTGAAGTTTAAAATGACCATGAAAGGTAAATGTTTTGAATCAGTTTAGGACGTGGAATCAGCTGTGTAGCTAAACGACATGAATGAAAGAGGACTTTTAGATCTGCCTGACAAAGTAGCAAGAACAATGGGATATATATTTTCAAAAAGAGGAGGAATATTTTAGGTGGATTAATGTCAATGTGCCTTTTACTGTAAAAGTTGGTGTTTTTAAATGTTTTTTAAATTTATGTTTTGTAGTACTGGGAATTGAACTCAGGACCTGGGTAGGTGCTTGTGCTGCTGAGCTATATCCCTTGTCCTAAAAAAAATTTTTTTGAAAATTTAAACAGTGATCATACTCTTCTATGGTATGTATATTTATCATTTTGTCCTATATTGTTAATAATTATTTGCTAAATTACATCAATGACACGTTGAAAAAGTGTGAAGTCCCATGATGTTTCTAAAGTTTCTTGTTTATTCACAACAGGACCTGTTGGTGGTCAAGTTCCCAGCTTTTCTCTACCACCTCGTATTCTTGCCTTGATTACCTGTCCAGGGTTATTTGAACCGCTTATTTACAACAGTATGACTTTTAAAACAACACTGCTGTGTGTCATGAAGAAAGTTCATGGAAACTTTAGCAGTGTGCCTTTCTGTGATAATTTCAAGTACAGCAGGATTGTTCATTTTCAGATTTCACTAGTTCATGTACTTTGGAGTTTCAAACCTTCAGTTCTTCCTTAGTAACTTTTATTGATGAAGATTCACCTGGCAGGCCTTTCTGTGGAAAGAAAAGGATGTACTGAAGGAAGCAGTGTAATTTCCACTTCCTCTAGAAAATTCTGTCTTAATGGGCTGACTTTACTTCTCATGAAATCTGACTCTTTGCATTTACGACATCCTTTGGGCAAAAATCAGAAGGCTTTGCAAATAGTATTCTCATTTAAATTTTTGTAAGGAATAAATGTACTTGGATTAAGCAGTGGACAGAGCTGCATATAACCATAAATCCTCACTACATCTTCCTAAATAACCTTGATACAATGCATGGTCAATGTGCTTTCCTTTCGTTCAATAACTATTACATCAAAATGGTCTTCAATTGCATCTTGGACTATAGTACATTTAAGTGAAATTTCATCCTCACTTGTCTATGTCTAATAAACTGGAAAAAAAACTTCTTTAAGAATCGCAAGCTTCATCATAGAGTGCCAAGTTTGAAACAGAATTCTCTTGTTTTTCAAAATCAAATAGAGTCCTAGAGGCATTATTATTATAGTTCAAATAATTTCAGGTAATATACAACAGTAAAAAGTGTCATCTGTGCGTTCACCTTGATAGCTAGTGCTCTGAAGAGACACTCATCTGGAAAGTCCAAAGAACAGATACCTTTGGAGTGTAAAATTATTTTCATCCTGTTGTCATCTTTTCTGAGCCAACTGAAAGGAGAAATGTTTTAACATTTTAAAATTTAGCTTTGAATGTTAGATATTTAGGTATCTCTTATTTCCTTCTCGTGCTCCCTAGTAATCCTTCATAACCCTTCAACCCTTTGCCTTTTTATTTCCAACTATCTTTGGAATCTATACTCTTCCTTCCTCTACGCTTTGGTCTACTCTGCTATCAGTGTCCTTTAAAAAGTTTGTACTGTGAAATACTGTTGGCTGTTTTGCTCTCAGTATTCCTTTTTGTATATATTTATTTTTCTTCAGTGTCATAAACAGCTGTGCTTGCTTAAATGAGACAGCCAGCACCAAGAGCTAACTCCAAGCTGGCAGCTGTAACTAAAGTTAATTTTCACCTACATTTCACAGCTTATTCATGGTGAGAAGTGGTTGTGTTCGAGCATACTTCCAATGGACAAGAAAGATGGGAAAATTCAGTTTCTGACAAAGTTTACACTTTGGAATTGACTTGGAAAGCTTAAATAATGAATTTATTCTTCATTAGAAAGCACTTAGTTACCTTTTAAAAGTACTATTCTGAGTTTCTGGCATGCACCTGTAAATATTAAATTATTGAGTGAATTATTAAAGAATTATTAAAGATTCTGGATAGAAAATATTGTGGAAGATAAGAATCAGGGTTAGACTGAATTAGTTTTTGCAAACTTTTACTAGGTAAAATCTTGTGATTTCATGGCATTCACAAATTTTGAGTTTCAGAAAATACATGGCTGCCAGGAAAATGAAGGTAAGTCTATTTAGGATTCTTGTAAAACACAGTAAAGTACCTTCTTAGATTTGTGATTGTCACCAGTGTGTGACAGTAAGCTTTGTGTGTGTGTGTGTGTATGTCTATCCTCTTGCAAACTCACAGGTGCCTTTTATCTTTTGTAAAACAGAAAGGAAAGTGATAAACTCTTCCTCTAAGTCTGTAAATCACATGTGTTTTAGAAATTCAGTCTTAAAGACATGAATAAGAAGAAACTTAAAATTAAATATATCTGCTCAGATATTGGTGTGGTTGTTAGATGTTACAGTGTTCTTTTTACCTACATTATTGTCTGGCTTTTTCTATTTTATCACTTCTTTTCTTCATTTTGTATTTTTTATTATTCTTTACCCTAATTTTGTCGTATTAGCAAGATATGCATCTATATTATTGAGTTTAAAGTGTTTGAAATAATAGCAAAATAAGTAGACAGAAATTTGCAAAGGTCTAAAATAATAGAAGGATGATGAGAGAAATGATGTTTTTCTCCAACGACCGTGTTGCAGGTTTATATATACCTGCTAGTCAGGTGTGCAAGCATGGGCTGGAAATGTAGGCCCTGATCAGTTGGGAAGGGTCTTGTATGATATTGCTTAAGAATTTGAACATTGCTTTGTAGATTTGAAGAGGTTTTTGTTTTGCTGCTTGATTTTTGAATGAGAGATGTGATAGGATTAGATCTGTGTTTTCAATAGGTAACTCTGTGACCCGTAGAGGGTCAAATTGGAGGCATTTTAAACTAGAGGTTATTATAGTAATCTACTTTGGAATCACTAAGAGTTATTTTTTAAGGCAGCTGTGTTGGGGATGGAGGGAGGAAAACAGATGAAAGAAACTAAAGTGGAAAAACTGGATGAGACGTTTGCAAAGATTGAGAAGTATGTTGAGATTAACTATTTTTGGTGAAGAATCTAGTCCATTGTAAGACCAAAAGGATGAGGTGGTTTTGGCAATGATAAATAATTGCATTTTGAAAGTTTTGAGTTTCAGACTCTTGTGAATTATTCAGGTGTTATTTGGACACACATACCTGGAATGCATGGGAAAAGTCAAAGTAGGAACTTTATAGATTTTGGTACGAACTTTGAGAGAAAGTTAGCAGTGTGATTTAGGAATTGTGAACCATAAAATAATGAGTGGAGCTTTAAAGCAAATTTCAAAGCTGGTCTATGCATTGACAATATTTCAATAATTTCTGTATGATATTCAAAATAGTGATTTTTTTCTGTGTTTTCTGGTTTCAAATAACTTTTTGAGAGCAGCCACATATCAAATTTTAGAAGAAAAAATATTTCCCCTAATTCTCCAAGGTCAACTATTATTTTTCCATGATGAATTATTCAAAGTTAAATGGAAGTCAAACTCAGAGACATGCAGAGAGTAAGGCTTACTGTGCTGCTGAGTCATGATTGTAACTAAGAAATCCCTTTATTGTATTCGAGTCTGAGCTTGTGATACGAGCCAGTGTCAAGCAATGGGAACATTTTGTACTAGAATTTGAAAAATACTACAGTACTGAATAAAAATGAAAGCTCTGTTAACAGAGTTCACTTCAAACTCTGCGCTGACCTTGAAGTGGTTAAGCAGCTGTAAAGCACAAAGGTAGCCCCACGGAAAGTGGAAGCATTTCCAGTTTGCCGAGTGTGCTTACAGAGTGACCCTGGCTGATTTACTTCAATGCTATTGACCAAGACCTGCGGAAAGAATGTGCTTTTACAATAATCATAGCCAATTAGGATCAGCCCATGAAAAATCATGATATTATTGAAAAAGTGGGAGGATATGATCTAGTGTAAGTAAATATCAATATTAAACTGGAACTGCTTCAAAATCTCTTTAACTCAATATTTTCATGCCAGATGGCTTATAGACAGTAATGCATATTGCTCTTGGTGATATGATTCATTCAAAGGAGTGATACAGGAATTTGGTTTCATTATATCTTCATCTTTTTGATAATTCTCTTTATTATTTTTTATTCTTAATGTCTACATAAAATACTCTTATTTCCAGTGAAAGTAAGTCTTTGTATGCACAAAATGCATTTGTTTATAAGAGAACGTACTTTTTGTTTGTTTGTTTTGGTTTTGGTTTTTTTCCCGTACTGGGAATTGAACTCATGACCTTGAGTTTGCCAGGCAGGTGCTGTGCCACTGAGCTAAATCCCCAGCCCCAAGAGAACATACTTATCATGAAAAATAACCTAAACAGCTTTTACAATTCTATCTAATGGTGAGTAACGTTTTATTCTCATGGAACCCCTTTTTCATAAAACTCTTCCATTAATGCAATTATTTAATAGTGCATGCAATTTGTACCTTAAAAAAACCAAAATTCTGGGGCTGGGGATTTAGCTCAGCGGCAAAAGCACCTGCCTGGCAAGCGCAAGGTCATGAGTTCGGTTCCCGGTACCGGAGAAAAACTAAAAAAAAAAAAAAAAAAAAAAAAAAAAACCCACCAAAATTCTATCTGCAGAGTTTTAAAACAGCTGCCAACACTCTGTTTACAAAACCCATCTTGTTCCTGCTGTGTTAGCTTTCTAACACTATAACAAAATATTTGAGGCTATTGACTTATGGGGAGAAAAGTTTCATTTTGAATCAAACTTTTGGAGGCTCCAGTCCAGGATTGGTTGTCCTGGCACGTCTGGACCTTTAGTGAAGCAGCTCATGGCAGGAGGGTGTGGCAGATCAAACTCACTCACCTCAGAGCTGAGAAACAAGAAGACACAAGAGAGAACTGGAGTCCTACAATCTCCTTTTACAGTACATCCCCAGTGACATAAGGACATCTGCCAATCTCACACGTTCTACCATCTCCCCATAGCATCAGCCTGGAAACCAAGCATTTAGCATATGGGTTTTTGGGGACAGTTAAGGTCTAAACCACAGCAGAGTCTACCTACATTGTACTTAGTTTTCATTACATCACAACTATTCATTAATAATTGCATGCAGTATTGGTACAGTTTTGAGGATTAAGCTATTCTGTCCTTTTGAAAGTAAGCACTTCTTAGACTTCATACTGACATATTTGTTCTGCTTGCCATCAGCTCCTTTTTTGTAATATAGCTACTATTGACTTGATTGATGAGGAAATGCATGTAGTATTAATTTTCAGGGTTTACCAATGTTGACTATACTTTCCACCTACCCAGGAGAAGAAGTGGTAACTGGCAATAGTAGTGATCTAAGTTTCTAGCTCAGCTATTTATTACATTCTCACAACTTTATTTCTGCAGCTTGTGTTTTTTAAAAAAGTATTTTGACAATACTGTTTTATAGCTGAATACCTCATACCCTTACCGGCTGCACATAAATGTAAAATGTTTTTTTCTATCCCTGAAGTTAGTGAAATTCAACAGTAGTTTCATAATAGGTTTACTCAAAAACCCTCAATAGAACAGATGCTTTTGCATATTTTATATACATACTAAAGTATGACTGAATGGCGCTTCAAAAGAAATTCCAAGTCAGAGAGTATATTTAGTAAATATTAGCTTAAATCTTCCATTAAAGAATAATGCATTTTTACTTGGCCCTTAATCTTTTTTTATTTCAAGTTTTTTTCTACCTGGTGATTCAACCTAGAGTCTCCCACATGATACCAATGAGCTCCACTCCAGCCTTTAAATTATTATTGATCCTTTTTTTCTACTAAATTAACAGAGGTTGAACTGGTGTGTATGAGTGTGTGTGTGCTTGTGTGTGTAGGAATGAAAACTATCTTTTGTCTTTTTAATGATGCACATTTGTCATGACTAATATGTTACAACCATTTTTGAAATGTGCTTTGTATACATTGATGAAAGTAATGGACAAAAATCTCTACCCTAGCCATGCATAGCGGCATATGCCTGTAGTTTCAGCACTCGGGAAGCTGAGGCAGGAGTACTGCCAGGAGTCTGAAGATGGTTTGAACTACAAAGGGAGACCCTGTCTCAAAAAAAAAGCCTTACCCTTGTAGGTCTTATTTTGTACCAATTATAGTTGGAGATGAAGAGACAGACAATAAATAGGATAATATATAAGCAAATTTAATAGTTTTCAAGTGATAATGGCCATAAGAATAGAATCAAAGTGAAAGGGGCTTGGAGTGCGGACAGTGAGACATTGAAACTTTGAATATAATGGTCAGGATGAGGCTTACCTCATTAGAGAAAAATGACATTTGAGTCTGATCTGAAGGAGACAGGAAGAGCTCAGAGGCATTTTAACCAAGCTTATTTCTTTTTGCATTTTCTCTGGCTTTGATTTCCAGCTTAGTAGAGAAGGGAAATAGGAAATGTGGATCAGAGGTAATTCAATAAAGCTTTTCATTATATACAAGTAGGAAAAGATTAAAATTTTTCTGAATTTCTCATGGACTTGGGCACCCCTTGCTATAGAAAAAAGCTAGGTTTTAATATCTTGTCTCTACAACTTGCTGGCTCTGGGAATTTAGGCAAGTTTTATGAATCAACCAGAAAAAAATAAATAAAATCTACAAGTATCAGTTTGTTCAACTGTAAAAGTGAATAATAATACTTGTGTTGTATTAAATGAAATTGTATGTATGAAGAACTTAGCACAGTAACTAACATAAAAATGGTCAATAAACATTGTTTTATATTTTTATTTAAATATTTAACCTTGCTTTTATAAATATACATTTTTTTAAAGATTGTCAAGTGGAAATTTTTTTTCTTGAGGGATTACCTAGCACCCAGAGTATTCTAGGATGATACATTATTTTTCTGTTTGGTCAAGGAATATAATATGTGATTTAGAATACTTTGGCTATATTTATTGTTAGTCAATATTTGATCAAAACAAAGTAAGACTATTACCAACTTCCCCAACTTGAGTAACAGTAATAAATTCTGTATTCAAGTATTCTGTCCTCATTTGAATTGCACAGAAATATTTTAATTTCTTAAACTGGAAAATACACTGCAGTGATTACTTTTGACTTAGTTCTACACTAAGAGATATAAATGTCCTACATACAATGGAAGATTTCCAGGTCTAGGTAATTTTACAAGGTAGTAAGATATTTCTGATAGGGTATTGGACCACTTGTCTTTTATATTTTAATGTACAGTTCTTTGTTGCGATATTTTCTTTGTTGGAAGTTTGTCCTTTACCACCTCTTCTATTCTTCCAGCTCAGTATAGGTAAGGTGACCATAAACTTTATTGCCCAAACTAGGATGCTCTTGAGAATAAAATGATGCAGTGTTAACAATTATGTTGGAACAACAGGTGTGAACTAGAACACTCAGGGGCAGGCTGGGGTTCCCAGTTACAGACCTGTAGGGCACCTTTTCTTCATCAGTGCATAATGGAAGTAGCCAGTAGCTTAAATATGAGCAGATTTTTTTAAGAAAAATATGAGATAATTGTTACCTTAGGGATAATTTGAGGAGGCAAAACAAAATTACTTGAGTTGGAGGCAGGCCAAGAGCACTGAGTTTTATCCTTGTTTTTGTTTTCATGTTAATAAGCACTACAGTGTTTCTCATGAATGTCAGTGATTAGAAGATTGATTAAAAGCTTATTTTAATTCAGACTTTTCAATACAGTATCTTTCTGTAGTTTACTTCTTCAAGTCCTTTTGCTCGCTCCTTGTGTTTTCCCGCATCTCAGTAAACAAGCCTTTATTTGCTTTGGCAAGCTGTAGGTATCTTATTCATGAAGTGTGCTGGCTGGTTTTCTTCAAATAGATGGGTAGTTACTGTTTGGAAACAGCTGTCTTTGGTCCTGCTTGGTTTTACTGTGAACACTTGATCCAGCGCTTCCCAAGATTTGCGCCACGGTTTTCACCATTAAGCATGTTGGAAGGATGGTGAATTTTAGCAGGGACTTGGGGAGAAATGGGAAAGACTTTTGGCAAGCCTGTTGTCTCCTTGTTCTCTGTCTATGCAGCAAATTCTTGGGCCGATTCTCAACTCTAAATTCCTCACACCATGTATGGACAGCCACTGAGACAAAGTCAGGTAGGAGAAGAAAGGAGCAGAAAAAGCAGAGGTAAAAAACAGTACCTGGGATTTTCAGAATACTAACAAATACCTTCTTTTTTTTAGCCTTCCCAAATTGTGCTGGTTTTGTGACTCTCAACGCTAAAGTGGATGCAGTATTTTGTTGATCTCCAATGAATATTATCTTTAGTATCACATGAGGATCACATATTTTGAAATGGGAAACATTAAATCAACTTTAACAGTGCTTCCAAAAAAGTCCTATCTCATTGAAATACTCAGGTGGATACACTTTCTATAAAGCAAGAGAGCAGGTCAAACGTAGGCTAGCGGGTGGTGGGGGAGAGTGACGAGAAAGAAGCATTAAAGTGTGTGTGAAATTATATGCTGAATTCTTCAAGTTCTGACTTCATTCTTGGGACCACTTTCTTTTATATAGACAGTGATTCCAGAAATGATGTCCCAGAATAGTATTTCAGAGGTGCTCTTGGGCGTAATAGCTCCAAATAGTGGAGATTAGGTGGATATTTGGGGTCTTTGAGGCCGCTTTACTTCACAGGCTTGTTATAAGACGGCATTCACATCATCCATTTTGCCTCTAATCATGTCTTCTATTTCTGGTGTGTGCTTTGCTCATAATCCTGTCTTTATATCATAACACTTGCTGTATCAGCACCGTTCTCTTTCCAGTGCTCAGTTTTAAACAGCCTCATTATGAAAAATATAGTACTTTAAAACATGGCACAAGTGTGTATTACTGCAGCACAAGATAAAGAGATTATTGAGAAGCACACTGACTGCTGAAGTAACTTTGCCCTAAGGGGGATTTCACTATTTTAATTGATTTTTTTTCTGTCCATTTTATTAAGAATCCTTGGAGAAGGTAAGTGGTAGGTTACTTCTTGGAAACAAAGGAACATGGGACTCACTTGTTATAATAACTACCATTGTGTCCATATTTTTGAAAAATTAACCATTTTTCTCATAATTTCAAAATGGTTTATAATGATGAACAAAAACATGAGAAGCAACTGGTTCTAACACATCTAGAAACTTCCCTGATTTTGAAATAGTGTGTGCTAATTGGGAAAACTAACATACATTTTACTGTTGGAGCTATTAGTCAAACTAGGGATTATAACTTGTTGCATCCAACACAGTTACCATTAAAATATTTTATTTTAACTTCACAAAGCCATTCCCAGCCAAAAATGCATGACAGCCTCAAAGGTCTTCAAATAGAGTCTTCCACTGGTTCTTAAGCTGAATAGCTCAGATGGCTAAATAATCTTATGAATCTTAACAGTTCAACAGAGTATAGGCCCTGATGTTCTGTTGCCAAATCCCAGAACTGATGTGGGCATTGGGTTCATGTAAGTTCAGGTGGAGTTAAATTCATACAGTATCACCCCCATCTGAAATTTGGATACTGCTATAAAAAATTCATGATAACATGTTTGTAAATCTCCATTTTAGTTTATCAACATTATTATTTTTCACTGTTTCACTTGTACTTCAACTGGTAGCGCATACAAATTAGGCTAAGAGGGGCTGGGGATTTAGCTCAGCGGCAAAAGCGCCTGCCTGGCAAGCGCAAGGTCGTAAGTTCGGTTCCCGGTACCAGAGAAAAAAACCAAAAAAAAAAAAAAAACACAAGCTGCCTGAAACAAATTAGGCTAAGAGACACTTTCAAATAAAATTCAGTGTGTATTTCTTTTTCATCTATAGAAGATAAATTTTGGTCTTTATTTTCTAAACACAGGGAGACAGAGTGTAAAAATGTGAGAGTATCATGTGCCTCAGTAACCCAGATCTGTGTCTTAGTGAAAGTGACTCATGTCCCGTAGACCGCAGAACCTATAACTCAGCGGGTCCACAGGATGCAGACACTGCTGAGATGAATTCCCTGGCTGTTTTTGCCCAAGTGACATAAATATATCTGATCCTCTGATGTTCTTTTACATCACCATTGGTTCTTTTCTACAAAATATCTTCTTGCAGCTTTCAAAACTTTCCCTTCATCTGGGTCTAGAAAGATTCTGAAGGGCGAGGGACAATTTCTTTGTTAATATCTTTCTAAAACCATATGGACTTCATTTTCTTTCAAATGAAAGAGAAAGGGAGATTCAAATTGCTTTTCTTAATTTCCTTCTCTCAAAAAAAAGGCAGAATAAAATACAGAAACGTTTGAATGTTCTCTCTCCGCAATAAGATGTTTAAGTACCAAAGTAAAACAACCCAATGTTACTTTGCCCATTGAATTTAAATCAAATACAATTAAAATGAAAATAAACAAAATAAGGGAACAAGGGAGTCAATTGACCCTAACAGTCAGGACACCCTGCCTTTTAAAAATATTTTCATGTTTCCAATAGAGAAAGGTATTTTATTATGAGCAGCCAAATTGATCAGTTGAAGAATTTTCTTCACGTTTTCAGTATTTTAGAGATGAAAATTTTTCTACATAACAAGGAAAATTATGCTAAATAAAATAACGCTAACTCTATGGCCACCTTGATTTTTTGTATCATTTGCTGTTCGTTAAAATTAAACATATTTTACTCATCTATAACAGCTTTTTAATAAGAATAGTGATTGCAAGTTATTTTATAAAAAATCAGTTAGCACATTTCATTCATTTCACTTTCCCCTGCTTCCCCTATGTAAAAAATAGCAAAACACACTTATTCTTTATGTTTATGGAAGCCCCAGGCTTTTCAGCTAATGCTTCCTTTTGACAATATCTAACATGTTGGAGTCAAATTATTTTGCTATTGGAGAGAACAATGGCCCCATTTTAAAAATGAATTGTTGCCTTATTGTTTGTATTCAATAGCAATGTTATAATTTAGAAGAAATAAATATTCTCTTCTTTTGTCAATAGGAGATCCACTTCATTTATTCCTATTTAGTTGTCTTCTCTTTGTCAGGATTTAGACTAATGAGAAAATCTTAGAGAGATCCTTTACTGTCTAAACACCAAGCACACAAATGCCTCTCAATAGAAATAACACAAGAAATGCATTCAAAGACAATACATAGCCTGAGAAATTCTTGTGTGCTGACAGCTCTCCAACAGTGTTGTCACAGCAGGAAGACATCAGTTGAAGAAACAGATAGTGACCTCAAAAAAAGTCTGGTCAACGGTGTGGACAGGGTTTCACAAGATTATAAATCACCCCAGGGTCGCTCTGTTCCCACCGTAAAGAGAGCATGGTCGTTTCATTGTAATCTAATAAGAGATGGGAGCAAAGGACAGCTCCAGTGTGTGTTTGCAAAAAAAATTCTTGATTACAGTTTCAAAACTATACAGTTTCTCTGCTATTGAAGTGCAGATTATAGGGGTTAAGGCCATGTTAGGATTGGATTACCTTTTATAGCTGTATGTTATCCCCTGGTTCATGAATCAAAAAGTACTTAAATTAAACTGAACATTTGGGAGTAATCCCACTATGTAGCATGGTGGTAGAAAATTAATCATGATTTGGTGATAGATTATGAAGCTGTGCATTTGAAGGGGGTCTTTCACAGAATCAGAAAATGAACTCTTGGGTGGGTTTATATTAATACAGGGCAAACACATATAACATGCTATATTAGGATTAGTTTCAGGGGGAATGATTTAATGAAAGAAAACATACATTTATATTGGTGTACATAAGAAGTAAAAATATTAAATCTGGATTGAGTTACCACTGATTGTTGTTTCTTGGGTCTTAATATTCTTAACAATACTGAACTTGTATTTGTGCTTACTTTTATCACTACTGCTTAACTGAAACTGCAGTTACTAAATATTTTAGATGTTCTATTTTGACATCCGTAAAACTAGCAATTCTATCTTGAAAATACTTAGGAATCAGAAAGTTCCCCTAATTTAGATTCAGGGTACTGAGGAAATGGTAGCCAAAATTTTAAAGTGAAGCTCTAGATCTGAGGACATTTTGAAATGATCCATCCCATCTTCATTCGCCCTCACAGCTCTTCATGTGGAATGAAAAGAAGGTTTTTACTTTATTCAGTCGTTTTATCATGTGTAATTAAGCTTCTTCAGCACTGTTTGAGCTGTATATATTTTGGGGACCGTCATCAGGTGTTCTACCATTTAAATGGATTTTATCCCCCAACTTATCGTCTTTTCTTTGTCAGTTTGTTCCTCTGGAACCGTGCTGACATCTAGAGATAAGTCCTATCAGGCTTGGGCTATTGACTGAATTTTGATTGTGAAGAAGCCATCACTTAGAGTAGAGAGAAACAGAGTGAGGTGTTGTTGCTGAGGATAAATTTTTTGTTACAGTTCTAAAACCCAAAGGTAAATAAGATGACGTTTGCAGCTTTCTTATTTTTTATTAGGCATGAGTTGGACTTTGCAGGCTGTGTTTTCTGCTCTGTCTTCTTTTCCCTTTAGGAGTCACAGCTCCTGTGGCTTTGCTCTCATTTACTTTTTTGAGCAGAGATGAATGCGAAAGGGAATTCTGACTCTCGAAGGATATTAGACTGGTCGGTTAAACATAGTGGGCCTTTAATTCATCTCCGTTTATTTTCCAGTTGTCAGTTTTTCTTTGTTTCTTCCTCATTTATATATGCTTAAGTAGGTGAATAGGCAGATTC
Source organism: Chinchilla lanigera (assembly GCF_000276665.1). NCBI lineage: Eukaryota > Metazoa > Chordata > Mammalia > Rodentia > Chinchillidae > Chinchilla > Chinchilla lanigera. Next base: position 34,773,476 of record NW_004955404.1, read on the forward strand.
CACTGGGTCTCTGCCATGCTGCTTGGAGTGCTACTACATGAACTGGAAACCGGAAATGATCACTGTTTAGACAAATTCCTTTCTTCTTCGGACCTAGGAAAAACATCACTTTTTTATGATCTTTCGAGCCTGCACAGGCTGAAAGAACACAAGCTTCCAATGTCATTTTAAATTCAGCCTGAAATTATCCAGGATAAGAATAACGATTGAATATACTAATTTATGCTAACTGTACTCTGTGTCTCATTGGCTGTCATAAGTTTATGTATAAAAAAGGTATATTTGATTTCAGTCTCTCAAGCTGGTTCTGATTTTATCATGGTTGTTGAGGTGCTCTTTTATTCTGACCTTTTTTTTTTTACATTATCTACAATATTAAAATGTGAGTATCTCCACTTAAAATATCTGGTGATTTTAGGAAAGCAAACTATTCTGATTTCATACAAGTAGAAGGCATATGACCAATCATTCGTAGCACAAATACTCCTCTATTTCTATAATCTTCCCAGGTAAAGGATACAAATCAATTCATAGCATATCACACGTATAGCACTAAAATTTCTCAGATGGCTAAGACTTACATATAGCCATGTATTTTACATATGCAGTTTTTCCTAGCAATCTTTATTACTGGACAGTCTCAATAGAAAGTACATAAGTGCAAATGCCAAGATGTATTTTTGTTAGTGGTGCTGAATAGACTGGTTAAGGTAGAAAAACAAATGTACTTACTTTGATTTATCACTTCTGACATTAGCATGTACCATATTGCTCTCCAGGAAACAAAATGGTTGCACCTGAGGACAGTGATATAAACACCACTTTGATTATTTGAAACAAACCATTAGGCTTTGATGAAAGAACTATTACCATGGTGGATCCTGTACAGGGAGCGAGCGCTTGCAGATAATGGAGATAATGGATGAGCAGCCTACAATTACTTGTTTAGAATTTAAAGAAGTCAAAGCTTAGGTTTTAGGTGGCGATACATAAAGTGAATGGAATTACATATATATTTAGAAGTTAAATTTTCACTGCTAGTACACAGTTGTAGTGACATTCTTTTATATCAAATTAATTCAAATTAGAAAAATAGGTCATGTGGAATTCATTGTTTCAAAATTAAAACTAAAATCATTCTGCTAGATATTTGAAAAGTTTTCCTAGTCTTTTTTACTTATTTGCATCTAGAGACCAAGAAGTGTTTGCTTTTACTTATATAGTTAGATACATAATAGCAAACCTAATTATGAATTAAATTTCTGTTTATTTTATATGATTTATAGATGGAGATTTTACTTGATTATTACTTGCATATAATGTATACCCCAACAGTAAAATTTCCTTGTTATAAAATTTTATTTGAAACGTGTAAGTCAAGGTAAAATATTTAAGTTTTGAGGAGGGTAATCTCTTAGCTTTCTTACCTTAGTATGTCAGTGTGGACTGAAGTGTCAAATTAGACAACTTTATTCAGCATTGAAAGCAAAACATTTGATCTTCAGAGAATGAGATTTAAGTAAACGTACGTGGGAGAAAGCCTGGAGGGTGAGAGTGGGAAGAGGAATGGGGCAAGCGTGGTAGCAGTGCTTCCGTGAGTGGCAGATAAGGGCACCAGAAATGAGCTGCAATAACTGAGAGACTGAAGAAGGCAGAACAGAGGCAAGGAAGAGCAGAGAAGCTATGGTAACAGGGAGCCACTGACCAGAAAGGGACGGTCAAACCATAGAGGCACTGCAGAATGTAGGTAAAGCCAGTATCTCCTTGATTTTTTGCCCCCATAAGCTTGCTCTAAACCCTCATCGCCTGCTTCTCTGAAAAATGAAGAGCATTTTCAGCAGGCTGTGTTCTCAAAATGATTTGCTTTGTAAATGACCCATTACACTTGTGCTGTTTTATAAGTGAATCTATGCTGAATACTACAAACTGTGGTTTCTAGTTTTAAAACTATATATGCTTAAAATGATGCTAACAAACTTTTTGTTGTCAGTCTACACTAAATTTGTATATAGATGTTATGGGCATAAATGGCTTAATTTACCACCAGGGAAAAATCAGTTTTACAAAGACCAAAACATTTGATCAAGGTCAAAAGAGAGACAGCTGCATAGAAAGAAGCAGAACTGGATCTTATCTCCTTGCCCAGTACCTGTCCGTTACCCCGTGATGCACTCATGCTTTTGAAAGACTGTGGTTTCCCAATCCTCAGGGTACAAAACTTCCTCAGAAAAGTCTGGCATGGACAATGATGCAAAATAAAGGAATAAATGAACTAATAAGTAAATAGGGCCCCAATGCAATTTTATTTTCAGTGTATTTTAATCTCACTTATTGTATAAATTTTGTTCACAAGAGAGAGGAAGGATGGCTCTTGTTGGTGGCATTAAAAGCAAGCAAGTGGTGTTATAAGTACTGACACAACACCTGAACTGACCTGTCCATGTTGCAGACCTTTTATGCAGTTGATTAAAACTATCAAAAGTACTATGAATTTACAGAGAGCTTAGGGTGGATATTGAGTGATTTTATGAAATTAGTGGCACTGGTCTTTCTTTCTGTGCACTGCACAGTGCAGTTGTTCTAAAATGCAGGTGCCATTTTACACACACACATACACACACACACACACACACCAGACACTTGCCTTGATGAAGGATTTACTGTTTAAATGATGCCTTAAAATCAACAATGTTGAAACCCTGATCATTTATATATTTATAACTTCTCCTCTGTCCTCTTTTCACTGCTTCAACTGGTATGCACAGCCTAAAGTTTTATTATCAGTGACCAAAATTAAATTACAAATGCTTAAAGGGCACTCTCCCATTGAAGGTGAATCCAGTGTTTTTATAAACTTAATAAGGAGCGTTCCATCAATGACCTCATTCTTCTGTGTTACGTTGACAGTCTTTTGATGTAGTCCTCACTCCCTGGCTTTGAGCTTCATTCTTTGGGTGTTCTTTAGCTTCTGCTATTATGGAATCATTTCCTGGTTGAATGAATGTTTTCTCAAGTCTTAAACTTAGTGCACAACCCAAGGATGCCTTACCAATTAAGTTGCCTGTTGATTTTGTTGTAGCCAGCTTGGCATCGAAGGCTGTATTCTCCAAATTAATGAAGCCCATGTTGTAATGATGAGTTTTCAGTTCCTGCAGCCAATATGTTATATAACAGGAGGTGATCTAGTTTAGGGAGTTGTAATCAGTGGGGTTCAGATCCAGCTTTATCTATTACCCTGAAGACAGTGATTACAATGTAACCTTCTTAGATATGGTTAAGTTGGAATTGGTGAGCTCTTTTGGGAGGCATCAAAGTGTACGTTTAGTTTGGAGTTTGAAACCTGAGACTACAAAGACTGACTTTTCTTCATACCTTGTATTCATTTATTTTGAATCAAAAATCAGCTGATATTTATACTATAAAAAGTGAACCTTGCATATTAAGACTCATTATCAAGATGATAATAATCATCCTACTCTCTCTGGAATTCCTAATTATTGTCTAGTGGAATTTGAATGTTTTCCTGGAACCCTAAGCAGATTTAATTCTGAAACATCTAGATTTTCCTAGAAGATTCCAAATCCATGGTTACTGATGCTCCTTGTTCCAACTTACAGACAATGAGAGTTCAAACAGTCCAAATAGAGGGGTTAATAAGCATTTTGTAGGTACCATCTTGGTCAGATACAAAAAGCAACCCAGGGGATGGCATGAGCTAGTGTGGGCACGGGAGGGAAGGCAGGGTCTATGGGTTTCAGCATGATGCAATAGCTAAACCCAGCTTGTAGGACTACTGGAGGGGACAGAATCTGGGGACACAGGGACAATATGAGCCTAGATGTGCTAATAAGAAATAGCTTAAAACTGCAAACTGTTTGATGTAGAATTGTGGAAGAAAATTCTTGAAAGTTAAGAAACATTCAGATTCTAAAAGTTGCTGTTATTTGTTTACTTTTTGACTGATTTAATTTGGAATCACTCAAAGGAACCTAAAACTAGTGTTTGTCTTGGAAAACATACAGAATCAAGATTAGGTAAGGAAATGATCAAGTTGACAAATATACTATATGCAACATTTTTATTGCTATAAAATGTTTCCTTTAATATCAAGCAGTCAAATTGACATTTCAACACATTTTCTGAGGTTTTGATTTTTAAGAAGCAGCAGTTGGGGTCTGGATTGATATGCCAACGGCAGTGGATTCAGGGTGTTAATTCTTTCCATGTCTTTAGTTTCACACATGCATGGATACAGCTGCTTGTGCTCTTGCCAGATGTCAGCGAAGGGGCTTCAGGAAGCTTTTCCATATCTCTGCTTTTCCCAGAGGTAAAATACAGCATGAAATAACATCCTTGAAACATAAATGCAGGTTGTCTTTATTTTTTGGACTTTTTAGGTGCTAATCAGAAGCAAAGTGAATAAACATATATTCACCCAAAAACTTGCACATAGTAGTATGCGTTAGCAGTGTTATTCATAGCAGGCCAAACAAGGAAACAATCTAAACACCTATTAACCAATGAATAGACAAATACAATGTGATACATCCAAGCAATGGACAATTACTCAATATGAATAAGAAACGAAGTACTGACATATGCTACCACATAGGTGAACCTTCAAAATATTTTGCTAAATGAAAGAAGCCGGATACAAAAAACCACAACTACATAATTTAATTTATAGAAATTGATCAGAATGGACAAAATTACAGAGTTAAAGTAGATTAATGATAGCTTAGGACTGGGGAGTGGGGCAAAAACTGACTCAGTAGGTACATTTTTTTTTCAGGGGGCACAAAAATATTCTAAGATTATATTGTGTTAATATTTTATAACTTTGTTAAGGTATAAAATAACAACATCATTTAATTGTATACTTTAAATAAGTGAATATATGATGTATGAATTATTTCTCAATGAAGATGTGAAAAAAGAGATATAGTGAGTAGACTGGGTAACAGAGTGAGTTAAATAATGCAAAAGTATAACCTGTGCTGTGATTTATTCTTTATTATATCCTTAAATATAGTATGGGAATTAAATTAGCAAATAAAAGGGCACACTAAATATGAAGTACAAAATTAATAACATATTTAAGGACCTCTTTTTCATTATTTCATTTAAAATGTTTTTAACCTTTAATCCATCAACTTCAGTAGGTATAAAAAATAAATTAATAGCTCTCTTACCTCTCAAACCAATCAGTAATGATTTGCTCATTTCTCCCTCCTGTGAGAGTCTCCTTAATTTAAGGCTTGATTATTTGGGACAGTCTTGAGTTTAACAGCATGTTTTTCTTCCACTATGAAAATAAATTTTAAGCATTAGTAATAAAATTTTTAATTTTATAAAATATATAAGTGTTGATCTCCTCATCCTTAAATTGCTTAGGGCAATGCATTCCAACAGTGTCTCTACTGTATTGACTTTATGAAAGGAAGGGACAAATACATTTTAAGGGCAGATTCCTCCTTTGTGTAAACTACTCCCCGGGAGTTAGTAAGGAGTTATATTAACATTTGTGATGAAGAAGTAATTGAAATTAATACCCTCATGATTGGAAAGGGTTAGCTTCCAAAGCTGCTGAAAAAAAAAATAGAGAATTGTGTTTTTTTAACCAAAATAAAAATTCTAGTTTCATTTAAAAAACCAATCACACAAGAAATTAAATAAATATCAAGTCTTGCATAGCATTATCTTGCTCAACTAGCTCTTTCACTTCCTATTTCTCACTGCTCTCACCTGTGTATTTATCTATCTATCTATCTATCTATCTATCTATCTATCTATCTATCTATATTCTGAACATATTCTCTGAGTCCCTGCCACATACTAGATACATATATTAGTGTTATTATGGCATCTATGCCATAATTATTATGACATCTTTGATATTTATGTAACATTCAACCATTAATCAACCATTTGTTAAGAGTATTAGGAAAAGTTGTCTTTCTTCTCCTTCCCTAATTGCAGTCTGTCCACTTGTTTAGGGAAATGGGTTGCGCTGTTTTATTTCCTTATTTTCTGAGTGATTACTTAACCTTGAGTGTTCCTTTCTGAGTCCCAGTTGACCCACGTGTTTTTAGCAGTCATAGTCATCATCATCATTGTCATCACCACCACCATTATCATCATCTAAAATGGTCGTGGTTATTGGGCAGGTAAAGGTTAGTGATTTAGTATGTACAGTATGAATCTTGGCTTATTGCAGACAGTAAATGACCACTCTTTAGGAAAGATATTTGTGTACATCATACTAAACTTAGTAATAATGAAAGAAATATGTTGTAATTTCAGATTTACCTTTGTGAACTTATATTTTTATTACATTTTGTATTCATATAATTGTAATACTTTTTTTTTTGTTTTTCTCCGGTACTGGGAACTGAACTCACGACCTTGCACTTGCCAGGCAGGTGCTTTGCCGCTGAGCTAAAGCCCCAGACCCTTGCAATACTTTTCTATTACATGGCATAAGGCAACAAGTTAAAAAATTTTGAGCTATTACATGGAAAATAAATCCATGCTATCCAATGAATTAGTGGAATTTACACAATAAATTTAGCAAGTGTTTGATATAATTCTTGATAAATCATGAGCCTTCTGTTTTAAATGGGGAAATGTATTTCAGTAATTATGCATAATTTTTGTAGCTAGCATGAACTTCCAAATGAATAACCTTTTAAGTTCTTGTCAGTTAGCCCTCATTTGTTTAATGATTGAAAATGCTTTCATATGATCATTGAGCAATGATTATAACTATGTTGCCACAGCAAGCATTTTGGTTTTTTCAAGTTTTTAATAATTTTACTTGAAATGCCATCTTGAATAACTAAGAAACAAGTCAGTTTTATCTGCAATTGCTTTCTTTCAACCATTAATGTTACCTCTATCTTCAATAAAATGCATTCAGGTTTTTCCAGGTTTTCTGTATTTTAGATACGTAGTGGTTTAACATCCAGAAGTATTTCATTAGAGGATGATTTTGATTGTAATATCTGAAATAAGAGAAGACTTATTTTTTAGTGCATAAGTAAAAAAATTTAAATAAGTTAATCACTTGTCTTTATGAGGCCTTTCATTTCATAGTCTCGGTAGCTCTCTGAAGTTCCACCGTCAATTTTAGTATCATTATGTGCCGGCATCTAGAAGCAGGAAGTTTAGCTAAGAGATGAAATCCTTTTAGTTTCCAATTCGAACACATTGACCCTTTTCTTTGTTTTAATAAGTAGGATCACTCTGATTGCTGGGTTTTTAAAAAATGGAAACAAAGGTCTGAATAATTGTCCTGTCTCTTTAGCCTGCAAAAGAGTCATTTTGAAAAAAAATTACAGTCAGGAAACAGAACCACTTTTGTGATGGTGCCATGTCATTTTTTTAGGATAGAGTCCCCCAAAGATACATTTTGTATAGATTTTAAAAAACTATAATTTTCTGTATGTAAATGAAATTTTCTTGATTCTTTATCGGTAATGCATTATTTTAAAATTTGAACTCAATTTATTTTCTACTTTGTAGAGCTATTAAATTACTGAGAATAACACCAAGAGATGTTTTGCTTTTTGTTTTGTTTTTCTTTAATTCTCTTCTTCCTTCAGTTCATATCACATGAGGCCTGAGTGGACTGCTAACCACTGATTCCAATGTGGAGACACTGAAAAACTATTAAACATCTTAACTCCCTTAAATTGTGGTGTCTAAAGTGACAGATTAATTTCAAATTCAGTTTTGATTGAGTGTATGCCATTTTTTACATGCTTTACATTACTAAAATAGAGCTGTCTTTAGAAATCCTCATATTAGGCAAATGAAGGCTAATCAAGGCAAGTTTCCTTCAATAAATGCATTTCCACATTCAAGCACCTTTTTGGAAGTGCAGAGCATGTTAGATATAATAGTATAGCAAAGAATTATTAGAGCCCAACCACGGGTGCATGTAAGAATGGTCTTCTTGCACTTTTCTTTAAGACATATCTCATTTTGTTTTTCTTGCTTAAAGGTAATATAGCTGATAATCTGTGTAATATTCTGCAAGATACATTTTTTTTGTTGTAACAGCTCTGTAACAGATTGTTTGATATTTAAAATCTCAGAATGAGGAAGCTGAGAATGACCTCTCAGAATCATCCACTTCACTTCCCCAAAGTATAGGTGAAGGAGTTAAAGCACATGGAGGAAGATTTTGTAGGCCAAAAGCAGAAGACAGCCTTGTTTAATAGCGGGATTATGTATAAAAGTGGATAGAGCAACTTATTTTTTGAACTCAGTGAAAATGAATTAAATGCCACATAAATAGAGCAGTCTGCTAAGCTTATTTTCACAGATCAGAGAAGAGGGTTGACTCTTGCATGGGGCCATCACTTTTGACACACTGATTAGGAGTCTGCAGCAAACATTCTCTCCTATATCCATCTCTGAGCTTTCCCAGAGTTGATCCTGGCTTTATCAGGCTACATCTTCATAGAGACAGATCTGGCCACACTGGAATGCATTGGTCTTTTTAGGCTTCTGTTTTGATCTAGCACTCTGGTTACAAACAGGCAGAGTTCATGGTTTGTGTTTTAAACTTTAAGATATAATCACAGATGTGATGAGGTCTTAAGATGAAAAACATGAACGACCTTCTTCTTTCTTTTGTTTCTTCCATTTTGCTCTGCTTGCTTTTTCACTCGTATGTACCAGGTTTTAGAGAATGATTAATAATTCTATTCTTTCTCCATGGAAATCATACTAGAAAAATGATCCACAAAGCAGTATTTCTAATGACTTTTCTATATTAGAATCAGGGATTATAACTGTAGATTGTTTTGTGATTATTTGTATTGGATTTACATAACAAAAATATATACTAATATTGTAAGTTGGCATGCACTGAGCTCTGCTTTTTATTAATTATTTTTCTTGTCTTTTTGAGACAGGGTTTCATTATGCAGTTCAGGCTGTCCTTGAGCTCACTTTGTAGCAGGCTGATCTGGAACTCACAACAATCTTCCTGCCTCAGCCTCCCAAGTGCTGGGATTACAGGCGTGCACCACCACAACCAGCTGTTCTGCTTTTTTCAACCTATAGTTTAATGCATTAATCTAAAGTGAAGCTATCGGCCAGGCATAGTGGCACATGCCTGTAATCCTAGTACTAGGGAGGCTCAGGCAGGAAGATCACTGTGAGTTCAAACCCAGCCTGGGCTATGCAGTGAGTTCAGAACCCTCCTGAACTACATAGTGAGACCTGTCTCAAAAAAACAAACAAACAGGGGCTGGGAATTTAGCTCAGCGGCACAGTGCCTGCTCAGCAAGCACAAGGTCGTGAGTTCGATTACTGGTACCTGAAAAAAAAAACAACAAAAAACCCCAACAAACAAACAAACAAACAAAAAATTAAAGCCATCAAAAATATTATATGAAACTTAAAAAACTTCACAGCCTTCCATCCAATCCATAGCAGCTGGAATAGAATTGAAACATCTTACCATGATCTAGAAATCCCTGCTCAGGGCTTCAGCTAGACTCTGTGGCATTTTTAGGAATAGAAAAGTCATCTCATGAGCAACTGCACTACCTCCTTTGCGAGAGCATGCTGCTATTGACTTTGGGTGCAGAGAAACATGCCAGTATTTGACTGGATCCTGGGGTAAGGATGTGATGCAGGGGCCGGATCTCCTGATGAACCCTCTGTGGCCCTGCTATCTCTGATAAGGCTGTAGACTCCCTGTTTTTCTAGGTATTTGTCTTTTCTTCCACAGGGTCACTGTCCTCCATAACCCTCTGTGATTCACTTCAGTGTCACTGTGTAGTATCAGTTATTGAACCTGCATTGCTTCTGGTCCATCTTTGCTATTGTCACCTACAGCTGCTCACTTCTGTCCTTTTGGTCACATGGTGTTATGCTATTTTTTGCTTTATCCTTCACTGCTACCTGAAGCTATCTTACTTGTTTTCTTAGTTTTGTCTTCTCCTCATTAGTATTTAAATTCTTTGGACTAGAGACTTGATTTTTCCACTACTGGATACTTTGTGCTGAGACTAGTACCTGGCACTTTGTAAGGAATTCATGTTTCTTAAAAGAATAACTTTACTTTTTGAGAAAGTGTCTCACTATGTAGTTCAAGCTGGCCTTGAACTCACTATGTAGCCCAGGCTGGCCTTGAACTCAAACTCCTGCCTCAGCCTCCCGAGTGCTGGGATTACAGGTGTGCGCCACCATACCTGGCTCAAAGGAATGATGACATAGTCTCTCCTCCCTAATTTGCTCTTCTATCAGTAGTGTAGAAAGGAGTTTGTATCTCTGTACTGTATTTGTGCTGGTGGAAGCAAACATGATTATAGGCTCCTAATCCTTCCTTACATGTAACAGAGAAGTACCTTGTGATACCGTGACCATGAAAACCACTGCCCATCCCAGGCCAGGACTACATAAAATAGAAGGAGAGAGGCCCCTGTGAATTTGTTAAGTTCCATGTTGGATATTTGCCATGTGCTCCTCCAGATCCACACCACATCTTCCACACCCTAGGAGCCAGGCTTTTATGGACTTGTGTATTGGACTGCTTTGCCCTTTGGCTCCTTGATGTGCTCCTTTAATCAAAAGTGCCAGCTGGAGATCGGGAGGGAAGCAGGAAACTGTGTAGTGTGGGCATTTTTTTGTCTAGTAGCCCCAGAAAGCCATTCTCTCTCTACTGGTTACTTAATTCTGATAAGACTTTTGAAATCAGCCCCCACATTACCTATCTCCCCTCAGATACAGCATTCGAGAAGATCATGCTCTTTGCTGAAACTTCAATGAGTAAAACACTCTTCTGGAGAATTTCACAATTACCAAAGCTGTATTTAGAAAATAAGATGGAGATGCCAAAATGAAACTATGCTTTCAGAGCTTAGTATAGTTTAAGAAACTCAAGATGACATCTGAGTCAAAACTAAGCTGCTTTATTGATCAAACACAAAAAGAAATCCGCTTTGAACAAGTACGTATAATTTATTTTAAGTTTTAAAAATTGCTCACTGTGAGATAAAAATAATACATTTGGAAATTGACTGATGACAATGTTAGGACACCTAAGACGGGACAGTGAGATGCCCAGTTTAACCGGTGGCTGTACAAGCACAGACAGAGGATGACTGAACAGGAAGTAGTGACCTAGAAATGATAGTGGCCCGGATGAAGGTTGTAGCCCTAGAGATGATGATTTTGGAGATAACTATGTGCAGCAAGTTTGCACTAGAACCAGATGAAATCCTAACTCTCGGCTGGGGCTTTCTGGCACTGTAGCAGTCCTCCCTGCCTCCCTTCTTCAACTCACCTGCAAGCAAGCTGCGTCCATGAGAACCTTCCCTCTGATCTTGCATCCCCCAAACTTATTCCTTCATATCTTCTCTTATCATTCCATTCCCCACTTATCCCCTCAGTCACAGGCACCAAACTCCCTGTACTCCAGGAACTGTCTCAGGCCACCCCTCACTCATCCTCATGACAACTCGCACTTATTTTATTTAGTGTTTCCTAAGGGCAAGTGCTCTAGTTCCTTGAGAGCAGGAGTTGCTTGGTCCTGAAGTAGTAGCACTGTCCGAGAGAAACATCAAGTGGACAGAACTGCCATTTAGCTTTCCTGATGCTGCACACTGAAATGAACAGGTAGAATTAATTTTAATCATGAACTTGATTTTCTCCATACACATAAATAATATAGTTTCAAAATAGTCGATATAAAAATCCTAAATGAAATGACTTACCTCTGGTTTTCACAGGAAATCTTTGATATTCAGCATGGTGTTGGTACTCATTGCATGGGCCTTTCTGACATTTCAGTCGCGTTGCCTGTCAAGTGCTCTGTCAATACATGAGGCTCACAGCTGCTGTACCCTTCAGTATAGGCCTGGCTTCCTGACTTGTCACTGGAGCCACTAGCGTCTGGAAGAGGGCTCCCTCTTTTCTAAACCAGCAATAAATACTAAGTAGCACTGCACAACTGGCAGAATTGCATTGCATTTAGCCATCTTAGGGTGTTGAGTGTGTAGCAGCGCCCTCCCGAAAGCATTGTACTGACAGCGCTCTACAGCACTTCCAGTACTGCAGCCAAGTACAGGGTTCACGCACGGCTCTGTGACTTGGCTCTTTCCTCTCCCTGAGCCATGCCTGTGACATCTGGAGGGTGCAAAGTCTGCATTAGGTGACCTTTAATGTCATTCAGAGTTTTAATTTTAGATTTTTCTATTCTTGAACCTTTATTTTTCTTCCTATTGTATAATTTTTTCTTTTTCCAAGAAGTACAACCCAGGAAAAAATGGAATCAAGGCCCAGATGTGATAGAATTCTGTAGAATTTTATAACAGATTCTTACTATTTCAGTCACATATACCATAGGAATGTCTTCCCTAAAGAAAAGTCTGATTGTAGTCCTGTTGGGATTAACATGAATTTATTAGTGTAACTAGGTGGATATTTTAGTTGACATAGCTTTGTTTTTATTTATTAACTGATTTTTACATTCAGTCATTTTTCTTTTTTAGACAATCTTCGTTTTTCCACTGAACTTACTTTAGTAACTGATAATTATATTAAACTCTTACACTGGCATAGCCTGTAGTCCAAGTTTAAGCTCATTTAGCATTATACCTGTTATGTGAAATTTTGCTTATTTCTCTGATTGAATTTTATTCACTTGGGAAAGTGTCAAACTATTTCTCTTTTCGAAAGAAAAAAGGCTTGCAAAATCACTCAAAACAGTGTTCTAAAAGGGAGTTAGTAATTTTTAATCACTTTATTCTTTAATACCTTTTTCAGTCATTTTAAATTCCGATATGCCTCGTTGTCTTTCCTTTTATAAATGGCTTCAAATGCTATTACCACCTTGTTTGAGAATGTGTTATGTCACAGACTGTGTCTCTGTGTGAACAAAAGTGCTTCCCCAGTTCACCAAGTTAAGAAACAGTGTTATTTTAAGCAATGGTAACGATGAATAACATTGTACATCGAAGCCTGGCTCTCGCTCAGCTACTTCTCATGTTTTTAGAGCCACATGAATACTTTTAAACCCACACCTAGAAAACAATCTGTGGACGTTTTTACTTGGACAGTCTTGCTCCAAGGAATATTTGGACATTAGCATAAAGGTTGCACATGTTATACAAAGTGTAATTAAAGAAGCTTTGATCCCCAAATGTCAACTAGCTTGCTAAGTGTCATAACAAAGTGTCAAGCATCTGGTATACAGTTAATTTGTAGTCATTAACTCCATATTGTTGATGTGACAGTTTGTTAGCAAAGCAAGCTTGACAGTTGCATTTGGTTCTTGATTGACACCTACAGACCTCCCCACCCGTTTAGTTTACATTCCTGTTGAGGTTTCCTCAGGTTGCATTTTTACTGCTTAATTTCCTCCAACTTATTAGCTGAAGTGCTGGGAAAGTTTTTAAAACATAGGCTATGTTGGTTCAGAATTTCAAGTCCCCCTGCTAAAATGTTCTAAATTTGCAGTAATGACAGAAATAAGGAAACACTTCATGATCTTTCTTTCTTTCTTCCCTTTTTTCTTCTTTTTTTTTTTTGGCGGGGGGAGTCTTTTGAGATAGGGTTTCACTATGCAGTTCAGGCTATCCTTGAACTCACTTTGTGGCCCAGGCCAGTCTTGAACTTTCAGCAATCCTCCTGCCTCAGACTCCTGAGTCCTGGGATTACAGGCATGCACCAACATACCTGGCTTCATGATCTTTCTTCAGAATCTCAAGATTCACTCCGGTTATGTGACATGTGCACTATTTTGAAGTATAACTGTCACAAATAACATATTTGTAATATGACAATTGCTATGGCGATTAATCTAGTCAGCACTAATTTTTTGTACAGTTCCATTAATATTTCTACTTTTCAAAGGCTCGGAAACAGATAACTGGATAGTTCATCATGCACTTAATTGCATTGATTTAGTCCAAAGAGTCCATTACAATCTAATTTCAGTCCTTTAATGTTTTAAAATTTTAGTTGCTTTGAATTACATGCAACTTGTTTGATGCCAGGGTTTTACTGCTGTTATTAATGGGATCCCATTTAAGAATATTTTGTGAGATGCTTCATTCCTTATTCTCTTATATTCTCTCATTATGCTAATCCTACTTTCATATATGAAGAGTATCACTGTGGTACATTTGTACGAACAAAGAATCAAATATATTTTTGTAACATATGGAATATAAATTGATGTGAGCAATTTATGCTTAATTCCTATAGGTTGGATTGTTTGTACAGTTAAACTAACACAAATGAATATCTTGCCAACTTGTAGAAAGTTATAGTAACAACTAGAAAGCTTCATTTACCGGCCTTTAAAAAAAAAAAAAAAAAAAAACTGCCTATTTGAAGAAGACAGACTCTCTAGAACACAGTGAAACTTCTAAAGAAAAGGTTTTTAAATTGATATTTAGTTCATCTGATTCATTTTTTGCTCATGGATAAGGCCACAGTAAATTCATTTGTTGGTGAGATCATAATTCATTTATTTTATCACTTGCATTATTTTTATCGTTTACCCTTCAGTAATTGTTGTAAGAGTATATCACCATGACAGAGATGCTTATTGAGGTGTTAAAATGAAAATCTGAGCTTCTGTTTTCCTCCCAAGATCACATCATATATTGGATACACATCTTCATCAGTTAGGCTTTAATTTGCTTGATCTATAGAATGAAGTCACTGGACTTGATGATCTCATGCTTTTTCTAACTTTAAAAATTATAAATTTGCACATGATTATCATTATGATTGAGAAAAGGCTGTCTACTTAAATATTGACTTGATTTCTCTCATAGATATTGTGCTTTTTTACTGCCATAGATGTTTGTCTGTCTGAATATCCTGGTAAACCACTAGTTAAATGACTTGGATGTGAACTAGTCAAGTGAGATCTTGTAGCTCTGTCCTTAAACTTGTGGGCTGTAGTTACTTTCCTTCCCCAGTCGTACTCTATGAGCTGGAAGAGGAGTGAATTCTCCCATAGAATGAAGAAAGGAAGCCTCCCTGACGGGATGATGGGAAGGTGTCTGTAAATGGAGATGAGAACAGGGTCTGAACATCAGAGGAATCATGAGGATGGAACTTGAGTGTGAGCCATTGAGTCTGATGTCCCTGTGGTGATCATTATCGTCATCACATGATAAGACCTTGAGCATGTGACAACATGTAAGATGTCCTGGTTTTTCATCCAAAATGCAGAATAATATCTACTTTGGATAATTTTGTGACATTTGATATCATTTTGGGTAAAATGATCCTTGTTAAGAGTTCTACAGGCAGCATTTATGACTACTAACAATAAACTTGGATTACTTCCAAATTACATTTGGTGCCTACTTCTCTTTAAAAGAAAAATGATAAATCTTAGTACATAGGACTGACATGCATATGATAGCTAAGTTCAGTTCCTACAATATAGAAAGCACTTCATATTTTTAATATTTTGAGGTTAATTATACTTGCTTGAAAACTCTGAATATGTTTAGGAAACAAGATGTATCAGACAATATTTTAGTAGGACTCTGTGTAAACCACAAGTAGGAAGACGTTTCACTTGAGCAGTGGTGATGGAGAAGAGTAGCTGTGAGTTTTCACATCTTTTAAAGAAGTAGGACTGGTGTGGATTCAGAATTTGAGGCTCTCTGATTGTGATGTTTAGCTTTGCCAGTTAGGTAGAATTGATTTAAACACTGATAGCAGTTTAGGCAATATAGATAACCAAATTATAAATCGGGTTATGATGGTGAGAATAGGTGTTTTCCAGTTGTTTCTCTTTTTTAATGCCACACCACTTTTTCCTCTTCTTGTAAGGAAATTTCCAGGATAATGGCACAGATCTGACAGGCTCATACATTTTATACATGCATACATATATATTAGTATGACATACAAATTAAGTGCCACAGTCAGTGGGAAATAAATTTCAAGGGACTGAATACTTAATTTATTTTAATTTGTGATCATGATAGTGCCATTTTGGATGTCTCCTCACCATTGCTGACCTGCCCTGTACTACTGAGTGTAGTATATAATTTTGGAATGATGCAATTATCTTAAATCGGGACTCATCAAGATAGAAAAAGATATTTCTATTAAGAGTAGAAGTTGATTATATAAACTCAAACAACAGTTAACAGGGCAAAATTATTCTCTAATGCTAGGATTTGTGAGATAGACAACAATCAGAGATAAAAGTGCTGCATAGGAGAATGTACTATGCTGATACACTCAGGGCAGAAAAACGGGGACCTAGAATCAAGGATTGCTCAGTTTACACCCTTGAGAGTGGAAACAATATATGTATTTGTAGCAGTCCAGAGATCTTTTGTTTTTGTTTTTGTTTTTGTTTTGTTGACACCTATTATGTGAGGAATTCATAGGGGAAGCTTCTATCAGCTTAGGGCCCTCCCCACTGGTTCTCACAAAGTGGACTTTTCTGGGCCAGCCAGGCTGGTATTTCAGATCAGCCCAGGTACTTTTCTTTTTGGCTTCCTATTTTCCAGGTTATTTTTATTTGCAAATTTCGGGGTCCTGTTTTGGCTCTTCAGCTACTTGGTAGGCTCAGTATATACATTACTTCTCTTGCGGAAATTTTGCCTTTAACTTGTTTGCTTATAAGAATGCCAACAGCGTGCTGGGTAACACAGTAAACCCTTACAGTTTGTCACGGTAATGTTTGTAGGGTTTCTGCTTTTACACAATATTCATTCCCTTTATGTCTTTAAGATTGTCTTCCTTATAGTTTCAGAAGTATGAAGCCAGAAGGACAGCCACATGTTTTCTAAAAGGTGCTAGAGAACATACGTTGCTTTTTTTTCTCTTTTCCTTTGTGTTCATCTTTTTGGAAAATATGGGCAGATAGTGGTTTCAGTAGAGTGCACTCTACTTTTTGTTAAAATGTGTATAAAATTAGAGCATTTTGCCTAATATTGGAATATATGATTTATCAATAAATCACAAATCAAAGGTAAACACAGAGTATGCAAAAGTCCACTGTGATCCTTGAAATTAGTAGTGAGATCAAAATTTTAAACAGTGCTACACCAAATCATTTATAAATCAGTTTTTGAGAGATCACAAATACTTGAGAGGAAAACAATGTTTAAGAATGATGAGGGATAGAAGGAAAATCTTTCAAATTCATTCTTTTTAAATTTAACAATGCTTAAGATTTATTTGTAATAACAATCGGTGCATAAAATATTTTAATAGCTTCTATAGAAACTTATAGTTTCCAATAATAGTCTGCTAAATACTTGATCCTCACCTGTGCATAGTAGTAACCCCACTGCACTGTAATTCAGTGAGTTATACCAAAGGGTGCTTCCAGCTGACTTCATATTACTTAGTCACTGCCGCAGAGTGACAGGTGAAAGAGTAAACGAGTGGATTGGGAGGAACCCTCTTGGCTTAGGAACACTCAATTGTTTCTCCAATAGTTTTGATATGGTTTCCTGGTGTTAGATAATCTCAAAGGTCTCACAGATTCAACAGGTAAGTGGTGAAATGGTAGCAAATGTTGGAAGAGGAAATGCAGGCTTTAGAAAAGCCCTTATTGTTTGTTAATGCATGAATTATAGTGGATAAATCACAAGTGATATATGTAGCAGCATCAGGAAACTGCACTAATTTGGGGAAACATTTTATTTCATAGAAACTTGGTTTTTTACATTTAAGCTGTAATATATAAGACACATATTAGATTTTTCTTCTTCAGGCTTCTCTGGTACAGTATTGGTTAAGCAGTTTTCAGTTTCAAACAACTAGCTTTAAAATATTTGTAGTAATTCCACGTGGATCTTATTGAAGAGCGATAGTACCTGCCCCGGATAAAACACTTTATGTTTATGTATGTAATTCAAGAATATCAAAGAAATCTATATCAAAATTTTGATATATTAGTTATATTTGGACAAAATTAATAAATTAGTAAGAAACTTATTTTCTTACCACATGCAATCTAACAACTTAGGTGAGGGTAGAATTTTGAGTTTGTATGAAAGAGAAGTTAACTATTTCTCCGATTTCTGTCAAAAACATTTATTACATATTCACCGAATATTTTTAGGGGAAAAGCATTTTATTTCAGTAGAATATTGCTTCATACTGATTTTCTTGTTAAGCAGGGACATTAGTAAACTATACTAATGAGTAGAAGAGCAGTTGCAGATTACAGTATTTTGGGAATTAGCAACTAAGCAAAACACACAAATTAAAGAATCAAGGGCATCATAAAATGTACTGCATCATAAAACCTACTCGTTCATTTATTTTGACAAGTGTAGTTTAAATTATTTATGGTACTGTGTCCTCCACAAGTAACTATAGAATAGTACATTTTGTTAAAAATAATGAAGTTGAAGCTGTGTGAGCTTTTAGATATCACTGTGTTAAAATATCAGGGCAATCCATTTATCATTTCTCTACCATTTCTACAGGCAAATTCATAGTACTTTCTCTTTCCAGAATTCTTAAAAAAGTCATTTGAATTCAGTGTGTATCTTGTCACTGGTTTAGTTATTTACACCTTAATTAATGAATTCTTTGGGAATGAAGCTCTTTCATAAAACAATCCATGTTAAACAAAATTCTGCACAAAATCAGTTATTTGTTGGACATCTTGCTACACAGCTAAATCAGATTATTGTTATTAATGTTTGCACATTGGTAGTTGGATACATTGAAAACAATTCCCTGAGTACATTCTCCTTTTATTGTAGAGTGAACTGTGACCAGAAGACAGTGCTTCAGGCATTAGATAATTCTGAATTCAAATTTTGACTTCTTGGATGCCATTTTACCTGTCTGTCAGTCATAAATGGAGTCTTCCTAAGTGGAAGTGTTTTTTTGAGCGTTAAATGACGTATACAAAATATCCAGTACAGTGCCTGGTATTTAATAGTCTAAGTGGTGGTTATTACATTAACAATTAATTGTTAATCTCTGTGAATTTGTAAACTTGGCAAGTTGATGCTCAGATCAGGTTTTTAATTCTGTATTTTTCTATATTATTTTTCTTTCAGATCAGTGATTCCGTTCTCTCTCTACATATTCCACCAACACAGAAACACACACACACACACACACACACACACACACACACACACACATTTTCTAACACGGCCTCCTTGGATATTAGGAAAGTAAGTAATCATTCTTTTCAGTCAATTTCCTAGAGACTTGGAACTTAAAAGACTTAGCACTCAAAGCAGGGATCTTCATATTAGTTAATATTTAATTATAATATCACTCTATGTCCATTCTTTTAAATCTATACTCATAAGTCCTATTAGCTTTGGTAATGAAGATTTTATCATTCCAGCACATATATTTTGTTATAAAGATATTAAATAGGACCAGGTATCACATGGAAGGCAGTACATCCTTGTTCAGAAGGAAGGAGAAACTGATAACCTTGTATGTCTAACCATGTCATTCATTTCTTTTCTTTTGTCATTATCTTTATATGTAGGGTAAGTTTTTTGTTGTTTTATTTGTTAATCAGTGACACTATTTTCAATTTAAGTTCAAAAGTGCTCATGTTAAACAGTATTAAAAGGTCCTAAATACTTTTTTCCAGGATGAAGGCAAGTTTTTTTTTTCACGTATTTGTTTTACTTTTGAGGTATGTTATGAATACATCAACAAGTAAAAGATTTTGATGGTCATAAAGTTATTACTAACATAAGTGACAAAACTTTATAAAAGTATAACAATCATCCCCATTGTATTTCTCCTTATGAAATACTTAAAGTGTATACATGGTCTGTGCTTTAGCATACCCTTCAGAATTACAAATGTGTCAAGAAATCTAATTTGTATGCATCAGCCTCCATTCCTGTGTTTGTGTTGGCTTTAAGTAGCAGCACAGCTTTTAATTGTGAGGTTTTAAGTTCTGCAATTAAAATTTACCCTTTCTACAAAGAGGGTTGAGTGATAGTTTTTGATTTACTTTAGACAGTTTAGACAAATTATATTTAAAAGAGCATAAAGATGCACAGAGCATTTCCTGACTCAGAGAAGGTCAAAGTGTCTTAGTCACATTTTCTTCAAAGTTTTACCTTGAATAACTAATGATTCTTCCTACTGTATTGACTAAACTATGCTGAAGATATACAAGCAGGATGGCAAACTGGTTTAAGACACTGGTTTAAGGCCTTTGAAATAAGTGACCAAATGACCTTGAACAGAATAAGGAACATGATAGCTTATATTCTACAATGTTATATTAAAATCACCGCTAAGAAGGATGCAGAAATAGATTACATTAGTGTCTCTAAAGATGCTTGTGTTTCTCATTTGATTACTTTTGTTTTTATAACAATACAAAAATTCTTTACAAACTACTAGAAAATTTGTTTAGAGCTTTAGCAATAGCAAAAATGTAGTAGAAATTCTGCAGACAAATGTTTAATTGGATCAAGGAAAATTATAAAATGGATAATTTTGGTAAATAATAAAAGTCACAGGAAACAAGTTCATGAACAGCAACAATAATAAAATCTTTGGATGCTTTTAAAAGAGGAATTACAAATATGAAATAGAATTTAAATTAATTCCTGAAGAATCTAGCGGTATCTTTGTAAGGCAAAAGGAAAAGGACTTCAAAGATGTTGATACATAAGGAAAAGTGACCTGAGATCTGCCTGGTGTAGCTTGCTGTGGCAGACACGTTGATTCACAGTTGGGAAGTGATTTCAGACACACAGTCATGGGCAGATCAAAAGGAATCTCAGCTGGGCATAGTGGCTCACACCTGTAATCTCACCACTTTGGGAGGCTGAGACTGGAGGATTGCAAGTTCGAGCCTAGTCAGGCAACTCAAGAGTTAGTAAGACTCAGTCTTCAAATGAAAAAAAATAATAAAAAAGGGCTGGAGTTGTCACTCAGTAGGAACACCCTGGGCTCCATACCCAGTGAGAGAGATTTGTCTTATGGATCATGATATTAAACAGAGGAGATGGTTGGAGTTGTGTTTTTAGGTTAAATAAATTACTCTGGTCACATTGTCTGATGAGGTTGAGATCCAGGACATATATTCAGGAGACAACTGGCAACTTTAATCATCAAGATTAAGAATTATCAGGGCCTTTTAACTTAATTTACTCAGGAAGTGTTAGCTGCACAGAGAAAAGAGGTGGATCAAATAATAGTTGGAATTTTGACGTGAAGGGTATTCTAAATTATTTGGATGGGAGTAAAACTTGTGGTTCAGGTTCATTTCTTTAACTTTTTAAAATATTATCTGTCTAATTTTAAGAAATTAGTTACCAAATGTTCATACTATCAAGGTGATACAGTGTCTAAAGGTATAGGATTAGCCTCTTCTTTCCAGAAACTTGTCAGCAAACGACAACTGAAGCTAGAAATTTGCATTTTTTACTTCAAAGATAGGATGAAAGTTTTCTTTGACCAATTTTAAATCTCATAATTCTGTTTTCTTTGTGAGTTTGTAAAGATTTATGAAGTTACCCGATTGTTAATGGCAAATAACAGCTGCTATTTTTACATACTCAGGGATTTTTAAAAAAAATTTTTTGCAATCTGTGATAAATACTGGCAGAGTATTACAGAATGACAGGAGTGCTAAAAGTGCAAATGAACTG
This sequence comes from Chinchilla lanigera, assembly GCF_000276665.1. NCBI lineage: Eukaryota > Metazoa > Chordata > Mammalia > Rodentia > Chinchillidae > Chinchilla > Chinchilla lanigera. Next base: position 34,795,093 of record NW_004955404.1, read on the forward strand.
ACAAACATGAGGGTCCTCTATTTTAGTCTCACTTCAGCTACAGTTCTGAACTATAAATATATTAGCAAATATAAAATAGCAAATGATTTTATTGGCATGTTTTTTTGTTGTTGTTTTTGGATATAAACCTACTGCTCTAATGGACAGTAAGTTAGTATAAATATTACATGTGCTGAAATAAAGATTCTGATGTAACTTGTTCGCTGTTTTCTGCAAAGCAGGGACTGCCTTCAGCAAAACTACCGTGCACCAGGAGCTCCCCCTCCTCCCTTGCTTCTATTCATTCCTGGAACCTGCCTGTGTCCTGTAGTTGCCACTATCCGCAGTCAGTTATCCTGTGTCCTAGGAGCCCAGGATGGTGTTCTTACCACAGCTTCTGTACCTCAACATAAATGCATCTCACTTTATGAATCTTAGATTGATTCATAATCAGCTCATGGAAGTAATTAATCACTTGTGTTTTATGTTAATGAAAAGGTCATGACATTTTTGGAAGGATTCTATCATTTTGGATGTAATTCAAATAAATCATTCTCTCCATGGAGATTTTGGACTGGGCAGAGGAAGATGGTGATACCATGAAATCGCTAAAAAGAGTAATGGGGGTAGGTAGACCAAGAGTGCATTAATAGTATTATGAGATAATGGTGAGATCTGAGAAATCTAATCAGGAAATTCTGCATAACGTAAAACACTACTTATGACTTAAATAATTTGATTTTAATTAGAAAGGGATTACTAAGTTCTGACATATACTTATTGTCCAAGTTTTGCATTTGAATCTTTGTACTTAGACCAATCACTAGTAGCTGATTGCTCACAAGGAAAAAATATTACAAAACCTAGAATAAAATTTTCCCAGTTAAAAATAATTGAAGGGGCTGGGGATTTAGCTCAGCGGCAAAAAGCGCTTGCCTGGCAAGCGCAAGGTCGTGAGTTCGGTTCCCGGTACCGGAGAAAAACCAAAAAA
>NW_004955404.1:34796162-34855557 GCF_000276665.1 Chinchilla lanigera
AAAAAAAAAAAAAAAAAAAATTGAAAAGCTAAACTATAAGACTATGTTCTCTTGTACTCTAGAAGAATTTTGTGATAAGCAAATTCTAGTATCCTGTAGCAGTGTATATCACAAATCAAAAGGAAGCTATTTAAGTCAGTGCTATGAGTCTAAAATGTTTCATAAAAACTACTTAAGTCCCAACAAAATATTCTTGACCTTTGTGGCTATAAACCTGGTTAATGTAAAATAATCTAGGATGAAATTTCTTGGAATAATTTCAGTTATAATAAATGTAAAGTTTGTTTTAAAATTGTCCTTGATTATCCTTTTGTGAAAAAATAATGAAAAAATTGTAAAGAAATTAAATGACTATTATTATCTTTATTTTCCCAACCAAATATAAGTGCATTAAATCACCGTTAAAAGAAAAACCTCCTACTAAAAATTACTAAAACTTCGCCATAATTTTTTTAAAAATGCATTTTTAGAAGGCTATCATGGTAAACCAGTGTATTCGGTACATTTCTATGCTGTAGTTCTGGCATTTACAAGACAAAGACAGACAAAGCAGATATAAAATGTTATGTCTTTTCCTCAAAAAAACAAACCACAGCTGGTAGATTTAATTTTATTCCTACCAGCCATGACAGCAGCCTTTTTAAATATTGAAAGTGTGAATTAAATCTTCTTCAGAACAGTTGCCATATAAATTTCTTTAACCACTATTAATTATATATGAAGTATCAGAAAATTGTCCTTGCCTACTTGGGGTGGCTTTTAATACGCTAGCAATAGCAAATGTGGAGTATTCTGAAACTACCCGAAGCTCCTAGGGAGTATGCTGGAGAGTACGTCTCAGCCTGCCCTCCGAACTGTGGAGAAAGCAGCCTTGTACACTCCTTGTTTCCTACTTTCCCTGTGCATTAGTGGTAATGGTGCACTAGTTCAAACTGAACCTTGTATTGACTATAATGGAGCTACAGGACAGAATTTTCTCTGATGATTAGAAATAGTCTGTGTATGCACAGTTTGGATTAGTGGCCACTTGTGGCTACTGCATGCTTGAAGTGTGGCAAGTACAAGTAGTGAAGGAAAATTGAAATTTATTTAATTTTACTTTAAATAGATCCATGCAGCTAATTACTACTGGACTGTGCAGTGAAGCTCCACTGAAACTAGTTTGCAGTGGAAGAGAAAGGCTTCTGGAGGCAGAGGTTTAACCAAGGCTTGAATAGTACCTTGACAGATGGAGCTTATTTACAATGGTTCTCTAGATGCTGGGCGTGTAAGAGCAAAGACAGGGCTTTGAGGAGTTGAGGTCACATTAGTGTAGTTAGTGAGCGATATAGTGTAGTAGAGATTCAAGAAAGAGGAGCATGGAATATTGGCTCTGGCCTAAACAGGAGAGGAAAAACAGTATTAATCAGCATAAGGGAATCTCAAAAGATATAGAGAGGCAAAAGAGGAAATTATGAAACAGGCCAGGTGAGAGCTATTAGGCCAATTTAGTGAAGGCAGTTCAAAGTAGGCAGGCAATGGGCATGCATGACCAGTGCGTTCTCCCGCACAGCTTTGGTCTCTGACACTAATACCTTAAAAGCGGGATAGAAAGCCACTTATAGTTTCTTAGCTTGGTAACTAGTTTCCTTTCATAGTACTTTATCATCAAGTATCTAGTCCTAGGCACATCACAGTACCAAATGACGAAGAATCTAGAGAGACCAAAGGTATTAAGGATGGTTCCAGAGGAGGGTGTTGAGATGTGAGCCATGCTTGTTACTACTAGCTTACATTTGTAGTGAATAGATTAGAAAAATTTAAAAAATTACCAAGTTAAATCCTTGTGAGCCGATTTAAGCTTGAGCCAGTCTTTATAAATGGTGTAAAAATGTGAAGTAGTTTAAAATTTCTAGATCTAAACTAACATATTCAAGTAAAGAAGTGAAAATTCGCACTATTTAGGCACTACCATTATTAAAACAAGTGCATCAAAAATGTAAAATAACACTTGTAAAGTTTTGTCAAACTGTTAGCGAGGTGTTTGTTAAGAATTCAGTTGTGTAATGAAATTGCTAAACAGGATGTTCAAGCACTTCCAGGAATGTTGCGCATCTTTATTGTATCAGAAAGTCTGAACTTGAATTTATTCAAAAGTGCTTTCAGATATTGAACTGGTGTTTTATCTCCATAAAAACTATTCATTGATGTGTCTGTGTTTAAGAAAGGTTTTTAAATAACATGTAAGAGCTCAATCTTAAATATGTTCATATATTTCAAAATTTTATGCACAAGTTATTTTCATAAACATTTTATATGCAATTAGAAAAGTTTATTTTTCATCTCCCCTGTATAAATATTGGATGCAGAAGGACTTTGTTTTTACCAACTGTTTGCTGAAACCTACACAATTAGATCATAATACTGCTTCTCTGAATAATTTTTAAGTTTTTTGCTTTATATATTCTTTGGCTTATAAATATGTATATAAATTTTTAATATAACCAAACTCAGCATATGTATAATGATTGTAATAGTTTTACATTTTGAGTGTGTTTCCATCATATTCTGAAAGCAGTGATATACTTTTTATTCTATGTTAATCTGTTTTCATTATTCACAGAAGCCTACAATTCTATTAGTTATTAGATCTTTGCTTTGACTTAAATGTATCCTTTCCTTAAAGTTTTGTATAATTGTTAGTTTATATTAATATAAAGAGAACCTTTTCCCTTTTCTTGGAGTGATAGATTGGCACACACATGTTATATTTTCGGATTGCTATGTATTTTTGCTAGCTTCCATCTTAACACAGAAAATTTTTTCTTTGTCTTTCCTTCCACAATTTATTTCTACCAAAAAGATGAAATATGCCTTATTTATATTAACATGAACAATAATAATGATTTAAACAATTATTTAACATATAATGGGAAAAAAGTGAATTACACGGATTCACAAATCCAGTTGGCCACTGCTTGTGACTCAGATATTGATAGATAAGTGTATTTTTCAAAGTTATTTTTCTCTCTCATGTTCATAGACTAAATTTAAATCCATCCTGGAATATAAGAAAAATAAAAGATGATGAATATTTGCTAAAAAAGCAGACAATCTGAAAGGATTAAAATGCTTTAATCAGACAGGAAAAAAAAAGGCTTTGGCCACTTGATTAGGGCTGATTTCCACCATCTGCTTATACTTACTGAGGATCTAGCCCTGACTGAACACTAATTTGTGCACTTCCTAGAAATTGAAATCTCTCAGCAAGCAAATTAACAAGAGCAGGGATTCAGCAATAATGGAGCTCCTCGGCTTTTGTTTCTCTCTGACAGATGGACAGGGTGCGCTCAAATTGAATTCAGCTTTAATTGCATTGTGCCATTTAAAATTTTATCTGCTCCACAGATTTTGTTTACAGGTTTCAGGATTCCAAACCTTTGGAAGTTTTTTTTTCCAGTACTGGGAGAGATAAAGAACATTGTAATTCTGTGTGACTGGGAGGTGTTCATTACAACTCTTTGCCCCGAAGGGTGGCATATTAAGAAAGGGAATTATATTTTAAAGTCTGGGGCAAATGGGAAACAATTCAAACTTTGCATATGTTCAAATATTGGCAACTCATAAATAAAAGTAACCAGAAATGCTCTGTATTTCATATCTAACAAAATAATGTATGTTGTTTCAATGAAAGCATTTTAAACTTTGCCTATCAGTTTATCACTTAGAACCATGAACTTCTGAATTCTAAAGATAAACTTTTTTGGTAAATGACTCATGATATTCTAAACTTACTTTTAGTTTCTGCTTGATTGACAGTCTTCAGATAGAACTGACTGATATGAACTGTTCTTTTGAGCAGAGGTATAAAATACTAAATCACTTAGGCATGTCCTAAACATTCCTGTGAATCTGACGCTGAAGATGCATTTGTTGCAAAATTGCTTGTCAATCTACAAGCATTTCCTCATAAATCTATGGCTTAGTAGGTGCTAAAGTCTGACATTTCTGGTGGCAAACAAAGACCCTGAAAGCTTGAATATACCATCATAAGATTTGATTTGCACCCTATTTATGTGAAGATTGAAGACTTTCAGCTATTGAGCACCTTGCCAGGAATGACTGAATTTGCTTTACATAAGGCAGAGAGTTCTGATGGAGGAAGGTGGGGAAGGGTGGTGACACGAAGAAGAGAATTTTCCAAAATCTAGAAAACGCTGCCATGTGTGAACCCATCACTTACAGATGTGTGTGTGTATGTGTGTGTGTGTGCTCTGGAAAAACTACTTAAAATACTTTATCTCCTTTAAAATACATAATTTCTAATTATTTATGTTCAATTTTATTCCATTTCCTTTGTGGGATATTAGCCATATCCTATGCATGTGTAATGTGTAATGCCTCCTTTGCTGTAGCAAGGCATACAGCTTTTTCTTATTTGCTGCAAATTTTTCAAAGGAACTTAAATTATTAATAATAATAATTAGAGCAATTAAAGAACAATATCTGAGGAATTCAAATTAACAGCTAAATTCTATTAAAACAAATTTTTGGATACGACACTTTCATTATAGAAAAGGGGCTTACATTTTATCATAATGAGTCATTTAATATTTTTCAGAGGCCTTAGCTAAAGGAAGGTTTGAAATCCTAGTTAAGTAATCAAGTGTAGATGTGGCAGAGAATACTTTAATTTTATGAACTTTAAGAAAAATGTCTCCTGATACCGTTTCATTTTCTGCACCTACTTTTCTTTAGACAGAGTTGGGAGAAAATTTTTCTACTGTGAAAGAGCAAATGTTATCATTAAACAACTTAAAAACCTAGAAATGGCTCTCTTCTAAACTTCAGTGTTTTTAAACAGCTTCATTGAGAACAAGACAGAAAGTTTATCTATAAAATACATTTACTTTGCTTTTATGTTTTCCCCTTGTGACTTTCAAATTGTATCTATTTATTTTATTCTTCTTAGCACTCCAGCTATGTTGAATTAGATTTCAGATTTCTATTCCTCTTTGCTTCCTTGCTGCCATTGAAAACATGGAGTTTTATTTTACTTTTGTCCTTAGATAATGTTCTTAGAAAGATTTACTTTACCACGAATGCATCTTCAGCAGTAGAATCACAGGAATTAAGGCTTGCTTAAATGATTTAGTATTTTATACCTCTGTTCACAAGAAGAGTTCATATAAGTCAGTTTTATGTAAAGACTGTCAAGCAGAAACTAAAAGCAATTTTAGTTTAGAAACAAAAAGTAATTTATCTTGGTTCATTTTCAAAAATGTTCATCTGATACTATGACATTTAAGAGCCAAATGGAACCTTAGAGATAACCTGGTTCAACATTCTCATTTTATAGATGAGGAAACTAAGACCCAGAGAGCTAAAACAACTCAAGACCACCCTGTGAGCTATTGAAAGAGCAAGATTTAAGTTTCTGGTCTCATAAATCCCGTATCAGTAAACTTTCTGTAAGCATCAGAGAGCTCATGCCTATGGAACTCCTCCCCTCTATAGCTATAGTGCACCATTCAGTGTGAACATCAATAGAAAAATACACATGAACAACACTAATAAACAAATAGATGTACACAATGTACAATCCAGTTTTTTCATTAGAAAATGGAGAAATAATGATGTCTCTTTGCCAGTACTCATAATGTACACTGCATTTATAATTCAGAACCATATTTTTCTTTTTGGCTGTCCATGCCCATGTCCTGCACCTAGGATAAACGTATGTATACATAGATTCTTAAGCTTTGAATTTTGGCAGTTTCCAAACCCATCTGGCCAGGCTTGGGCTCCTTTTCATTCATTTGGAATTCCATCATAGAGGTGCCAATTGGGGTGCCGAATGAACCTTGTGTTCTGTCCTTGCCAAGACCGTGGTTGAGAGCTGGTATGTGCTATCTGTCTCGGGTTTATAGTCTGGTACAATAATGTCATTGCCCCATGTGGCAAATGGTGTAAGCTATTGTAAAACTGTTTGTCTATGTGATTAAGACATTGCTGCAGTGTGCAGCACCAGCCAATTACTTTTTTAATTTAATTATAGCAGAAAAAAGAGAATAGCATAATAGAAATTCTTGTCATAGGGAATATGTAAAATGTAAATTGAAGAGCCATGAAAATTTCATGCATTGGCAGCCTGATTTGTTTTTATTTTCAACTTGTTATAAAGACTGCGTTTATTCAATGCCATAAAATAAGACATAGCAGCATTTAGTAATTACTTAGTTCTACATCAAAATAATTATATGCAGCATGTAGTTGTGATCCCCTCCTCTATGTATGAATGTAAAAATAAACACTGCAGGGCCTGTATCAGTTTTTACTCTTAGACAGTGTAAATAAAGCTGAATCTTCAACTTTAAAATTAAAACTGATAACCTTGGGCATCCAAGGCTTTTATAAAAGGAAGGAGGAAAACTTTAGCTTGCCTCAAAACAGGTTGTGTCTCTGGAATGCTTCTGGGACTAAAGAGATCAATTAAGTGTGTATAAACAAACAGTTGGAAAAAAGCTACTAAAACAACAGAGGAGAGAGCTCTCTATTGGGCTCCAGAGGCCTGGGGGAGCGAAGTTTCATTAACTGGATCTGAAGTCCTATGGCCTTCTATAAACAGGCATTAATTAAAGAATGTAAAAAATAAAGTTTCAGACCTTGCAATATGTTAATGATCATATGATTCAGGGCCCAGGAAGGAGAAGAGCAGCAGAGGTCATAAAATAAGCATGAAGCATTTAATATGAGTGCTTGGCAGGGATTTCTGCAAATTAGTTGGTTATTTGCTGGTCCAAAGCAAATTAAGGTGATTTTGCTTCACTTGCTAATTTTTTATGTGCATGCTTGGCAAAATGTTTTTCACAAATGGATGAAGGTTATTGTTAATGGCATAATGAGAAATATTAACATATTTAAATAAATCCGAAAATTCTGTCATACAACATAAGCATGCAGGTCTCATTTAATACAAGCATTAGAATTCTCTTAGGTCCTGAAGATGATTTTAGGTGAAATTATGAGAAGTATTCAAGTCACAATGTTTGGCGTTGTGAATGTGCTTTAAGAACTTTTTCATACATTTCCATAGTGTTTTTGAAAAAATTACAGGCAATGAATACATGTGTGTGTATCAACTTCCTTTTAAAATAAACTTTTATAGTTCATTTGCTTACTGTTAGAGAGGAGGAAGATAACAGATAAAAGTATATCCCAAGAGTAAGAAACTAAATTTAAGGCTTGCTATGGTTTTCTGAAAGAAAACATTTTTGAAACTCTGGGTTTAGATTTTTATGTACTAGTCTGTACATGTTTTCATTTTAATTTTGACCGGGGGAAGTTAGTCTGTGCTTACATATTACAACTTTGGCTCACCATACACTGTTTTATTTCATCTGGGGACTGAAAGCGAAGTTTAAACACTGAAGCAACTTCTGTGAAAAACTCTTTTGAAATTACGGTGAAACTGTTCTGTCCCTTTAATTACCATGAAGTTGCACAGAAGTCCTGAATTTGGCAACAGAGCCTTAGACAGAAGAAGGTACCAGGGTAGGATGCTACTATTGACATTGTTCTGTTACAGCAATTTTAGATGGACAAATTGCAGTTGAGAAAATTTCATGACTCGGTAAAATGAGCAATGATGACATCTGTGGATGCGGGTCTGTTCATATCTTTGCAGAGCCTTTAGGGAAATAAATATCTCGGAACATTCGGTGAAGTGAAGCTCACTCAATAAATCAACCTGACACAATAACACTTCTGGCACATGAGCCCTACTTCTCCTCAGCACCACCTACCCCTCTGTGCTCCTGTGCTACCAAATGGTGTCTCCCCATAGGCCTCTAAATCAAATCATAGCACACAAATACAGCGAGAATTTATTGGGAATTGGTTTTGTTCGGCAAAAACATTACCTATTAGATGAACTGAAATGATAATAAATTTTGACCCTTTAAGGGCTGAGCCAGTTGAAGCAACGTGCTGGTTGGTAGAAGGCATCTGGAATTATCTTACCAGTGTCACCTTACCATGAGCTGTGTTCAGTTCTATTAGGATTACGCTTCTGATTTTTCAGCCTGATGTTTTCTTCTCATGAAATCTGTCACCTGAAAATGCAGCATTTTCAATTTTTAAACCTTTAAGTGAAGTTGGATTATTTGTTAGTAATATTTAAGGTAATAAGCAAAAACTAAGGGGAGAGAGAGAGAGTGTGTTAAAGCCACTCTGAGTGTGTACAAGGTAAGAACAAGATAGTTATAAAAATGAGAATACACAAATAAAAATGTCTGTCAGAATTAGCACAACAATTATATTCAAATTAAGGAAGTGAGAGATTATTGATATCCACAATACTGGAACTGTTGATGATGTGAGGTTTATATTAGTTTAGGTTCATTAGCAACATTTGAAAATTAAACAAAACCAAGGAATAGAATGTTAATTTTTCTTAGTAAGGAGAAAAGAATAGCTCTTCCTATGTTTACGGTAAATTCCTTTCACTAGAGGAAATAGTTCACTGAGAGGATCGATAGGAAAAACTAATTTCTTATCTCTAAATATCCTAAGATCTCCGGAGAAAATAAAATATTTTTCTATAAGATAAAGTTCAATGGTGAATTTTCTAATTGACCAAACTTACATGATCTGTCCATTCTACAAATTAGTACAATTTATTACTTGTCTCTGCAAAGTGTGTGAAGTGTCTTGGTGATGTTCTTCTTTATGTGATTTTTAAAATGTGATTCCTTCATTAATCACTGTTATTATAATTAGTTTAAAAAGTAATATAACTTCTGTGTGTTTGCCTGCTGAGTCACTTTTTTTTTTTTTTTTTTTTTTTTTTACAATAAATATGCCTGGAAAGATGTTGGAAATCTTTCTGGAGGGAATGTTTTTAACTTTAAATCATTAAAGTGAAACAGCATTTCCAGTGGGAATTGCTCATATTGAAAATTTGGTAGTGAGTTCAGGGGTTTTGCCACTAGCCAAAAAATTTGTAGTATAAAATACTATGTGATATTAAGATGAAAAATAAAATTTTTACAATGGCTATAGTTTCATCTGTTTATAGTTTTTACCAATTAGAAGTGATTCTCAATTGAGTGTGATGGGTCATACTTGTAATCTCAGCACTTCGGGAGACTGTAAGAGGATCACAAGTTTAAATCCAGGCTATGCAACTTAGCAAGACCTTGTCTCAAAGTAAAAAGAGAAAACAAAAAAATAAAGTGCTGGGGATGTAGTCAGTACAAAGTCCCTAGGTTCCGTCCTCAGTGGATTGTACTAAGGAGGACAAAAGAGGAGATTGGGGGATGTCCTTTATTTTTATTTGGTACAAAAAGGAAAGGTGGTATTATTCTAAGTCTTTTTTCATGATGAAAGGAACAAAACTTAAAGAACTGACCCTTTGAAGTCACTTTGCAGAATTAGGAAGACTGATGATTATAAAACCTGAAAGCTAAGAAGAACTTTCTGAAATCATCTGGTCCAGCAATATAAGGCATTCCAAAAAAAGAATGCTTACTCCTTTCGTAAAATGCTTGCGAGAGCACATCTACAACCTTGCCTGGAGTGCTCATGCCTCATAAGTCCCCTTCACAAGGAATATTTTCATAATATTTAGCCTAACTTTTTTTTTTTTTTTTTTTTTTTTTTTTTTTTTCTCCAGTACCGGGAACCGAACTCACGACCTTGCGCTTGCCAGGCAGGCGCTTTTGCCGCTGAGCTAAATCCCCAGCCCCTAGCCTAACTTCTTTTTGCTAAATTTTTTTATTCTTTGTAAGTACCATGTGCTAACACATTGCTAACCCACTGGAACTCTAAATTTTTTTATTCTGGCAGCTATCATATGAGCACCTACTATGTGGCAGTTGCTATGCTAGGATATGTATAAGTACATTTTGATTTGGTCTTGCTAGTAACACTGTAGGACAGATGTAGACTTCACTCTAGAGTTGCCAGCCTGCCATTGGAAGAGGTTAAATATCTAGGTCAAGATTATATGTCTTACAAGAGGATTGGAATTATATTTGGCTGATATCAATACCTGGTTTGTTTTGTTTCTTTCTTTTTTCTCAGTAGCGCACACTGCAGCTGGACCATTTAGTGCCCGGTATCAGGCATTATACTAAGTGTACAGAGACGTGAATGATATTTTTCTTTACTTCATTTGGAGACACTTGGCTCTGAAGAAACGATTTCAGTGTATAATGAGAATGCCATGGGATTATGGGCAAGGGATTAGCTGCTTTTCCTTAGAGAGACTGAAGGCCCCAGAGAGCTGCTGGGGGTGACACTGGGCTCTGATGTTTAAGTCAAAGGCAAAGGACAATAAAGAATGGGAAAAAAACAAACAAACATGGCACAGTGTGGTAGTGTGAGGAAGTTCTTGTAAATTGTTTAAGATTTGGGAGAAATATTAAGAAATAAAGTTATTATCAGGAAGCACTGGTGCATGCCTGAAACGCCAGCACTCTGGGAGGCTGAGTCAGGAGGACAGCACATTCCAGCCCAGCATGGGTAACTTAGTAACTTAGGGAGAACCTGCCCCCCAAAAGAGGGTGGGATGTAACTCTGTGAAGACTGAGCTTAGCCTAGTACTTCAGGGTGGGCAAGAGCTATTTATGTTAGAAACGTGAATTCCCTTTTATTTACATCATTCTTTAAATACTTGAGATTCGTTAGTGTCATGTCCTTAGCTAAATTCCATCCGTTTATGTTCTGATCACTCCTCTTGGTGAGTGAAGAAACCAATCTAGATCTGTGCTTCTAAATAAGAAAAATACTTTGCTGGAACTCTCATTTCATACTCTTATTTCTATTACTCAGTAACATTAAAAAATTAATATGAAATCCAAAGAATGGTTTATTTGATTCACTGAAATTTCTTTTTACCATTCATGGTTATTGTTTAAAAACCTTATATTCTAAATATATAATTTGTTAGAAAAATTATAAGTATGGGAGTGATACCTTGGGAAAGAAGATCTTGCACCATACAGAATATAATTCCCCTTGAAAGGGATGTTAGCTTTTCGTTCGTCTGTTTGTTTTTCAGTTAAAATCATGGGATACTAAGACTTTGCATGTGAATGTCAAATGAAGATTGAAAAGTTAGTTTAGGAATTATGCCTATATTTTCTTTTAAAATGATTATTATTTTTAAAGGATATTAATAGATAAGTAAGCCTATGCAGCAGAACATTTTGATATAAGGATGCTGTGTCAATTGGCCATTCTAGAAGAGATGCTCTTTCTTGCTGAACTATGCATAATCATGTTGGGAGAGGGCTATGTAAGAGTGAGTTTCAAGGCTGAGAAGAATGTGGGCAGTTGGAGTTGTGGTTCTATAGCTTGTCTCACTGCCTCAGGGTTTTCTAACATCCAAGATGGATAGATGGACAGGATGGGCTTGGCTGGTTCAGTTTATGTCCTGCTTGCACCACTGATTAATCTGGAATCTTAAAAACTCTCTAATGCTTTGCTCCTTTATATGTACAAAGAAAGAAAGAAAAGGAAGGAAAAAAGGAGGGAGGGAGGCAGGAAGGGAGGAAGGGAGAGGGAAGGAGAAAGAGAGAAAGGGAATTCACTGAACTTTCTGCAAAGATTATAGCAAAGAGTTGTACGATGTAGACATGTAGCAAAGTGCCAGCTTCTTCACCAGGGTTAAAAATATGTATTTTTAAATTTTATTACTGGAAATGAAGAAGTTTTAAGACAGAATGGTGATCTGTGTTTCACTTCCAGGTTTCCTGCTAATTAGCTGTGTGACCCTGGCCAAATTACCTAAACTTTCTGGGCCTGTTTCCTCACTTTAGAAAAAGAAATTCACAGGGGCTGGGGATTTAGCTCAGTGGCAAAAGCGCCTGCCTGGCAAGCGCAAGGTCGTGAGTTCGGTTCCCGGTACCGGAGAAAAACAAAAAAACAAAACAAAACAAAACAAAAAAACAAAAAAGAAATTCACAGAATAGAGAATAAATGTATGCTTCTGTGGTGAAACGGTTTCTGTTTTGCCTTTTATCAGAACAAAGGAGGAGGAAGTTTTAATGGAAGGAGGAGGGTAAGTCAGAAAGGTCGCTGAACCAGAAATTCAATTCAGATTCTCTCCTCATTTTGAAAACCTCTGAATCTATCACTTCTTTTTCTTGAGTTTTAACGTTTCAGTTAAGAAACTTTCAAATGAAAGTAAGAGAAGTTCACTTCTTCAGTGGATATATTTTAATGCCACCCTTCCTAAATAAAAGTTCAACTTAAAAGAAATGAGAATTCTAGATATATATGTAAAACTGCTGACTAGTTTACTCTTTATTCTAATTTCTGCTTCACCAAAACACTACTTTCAGAAGATGTTTACCCAAGTGATTGTCAGTACTTCAGTTGAACTATGAAAATATTTATCTTCTATTTGATATTTCTTTAACTGAAGAGGTGAGTTCAGTTGAAGATGATCACAGAGACCTAAAGCTTTTCCAAGAAACGAGCTAGAACACTATGTTTACGGGATAAAGTGTTTGATAGCCTTCAGCTTACTCCATTTTGTTGTATTTCCTCTCCCTTTCTGTCCGTCTTCCCCCTTTTCATGAAGAGTCAAGGTAAAATTAAGGCAAGTTCTAGCGTTGGCCAATACTATTTCCTCCCAGTTGAACATGCCTTGTGGAAGCAAAGAACTGTATCTCAAAAATAGCATGAAGACTAAGTGAAGCGCGCTTACGGTTGGTCACTGCTGACAGTTTATACCTCTCTGCTGTAGCGGGCTCACACATTTCATTAAATAGAGGTCAACCTTGGAGACAGCAACAGTGGGTTGAAGCCATATAAACATCTCACCAGACCAAACTCTCAGTCAAACATTTCAATTTAAAAATTTTACCCAATGGGTTCTATAATATTCTTTCTTAAACCTGCATTGTATATAAAACTATATGAGGGATACATTCTGTATAATCAATACTAAAACCACCCTTCTCCACAAAGGATAATAAAAACAATTAGTCACCATCTTCAGAATATGTAACATAAGGACTGACTGATAATGATCTTTGTGTTTTTGCTACTTCCAGATTCCAGGTGCTTATTTTAGAACCTGTGTTTCTTTTAAATGTACAATTCATTGTTTCTCATAGTGTTGTAGTTAGTTATTTCTATCTGCATGAAGTTTTGGAAGCCAGAGCTAAGCCAGACTTTAACAGTCCTCAGCTAGACTGGAACACTTCAGTATGTGAAATGAGCAAATTGTACTGGGGTAATCAGCTTCCCTTTAAGGTTAAAATAGTTATAATATGGCAATGGGTCCAATTAGTACATTCAGATGATACTTTATTGGTAATAACCATATTATAAATGCATCACCCTTTAAATTTGAGTTCATCTGGAGATTTGCAAATAGTTCCACACCATTATTATAAAACAAGATATCAAGAAAATAATATTTCAGCATGAGCCTCAGGAGATATTCATCCCTGTACTCTAAACCATTGTTAGGTATCCGAAATAGCAAATATGTTCTAGTAGTTCAGATGTTCACACATGCATGCTTTCATGAGTAAGAATGGAGAATTAGTCTTAAAGAATCAAGATTAAAGAATGATCATTATAATATATTTCAGATATTTTTGGCTTATTATATTTTAACACAATATTTACTATCTTGGGAGCTATTTGGAAATCACTATCATGTCAAGAAGTTAATCAGCTAGTGGTTATTCATTATTTCAAAGAAAATAATGGGTCATTTGATGACCCAATAATCTGAATTTGTTTGGCCAATTTTACATTCATATACTGTTGATGTGTATCATTTAGCTTGTACCTGGGGGTCTGTGAACTGTTTTGTAAATTTAGAGGTAGGTGCTTTGATGCAGCCCTCAAACTAAAAAAGAACACCTAACTAAATCGCCCTTTATCTTTCCTTCAAAGCAAGAAATAAAATAATCATTACAAAGTAATGCTGTTCATGTTTCCTAGATTTTCACTTTCTTAATTTCCTAGAATTTGTCAGTATTAACTTGATTGTGAGGCCAGTATTTGTGGCAATTTTTCTATATAAAAGACAGAATTGAATGAAATGAGTTTTTCCATTACACTCTTTGGTAGTGTTCGTTTGTTCTTATTGTATCTAAGTTTTGCTTTAAAGTTTGCATAGTACATAAAAGAAGGGCCTTCCTTCAATACAGCATCTTAATTATCAAATATTTATTAACCCCCATACCAATGCCTTATGTCAAATGTCAAAAAGTAAAACTGTAAATCAAGTCATCAAAAGTTGTGTCGCCTCTTCTCTCTTCCTTCATCTTCACAAAAACTGCAATTCTTGCCCCAAAGGAAGTGCGTTAGAATTGGTCCCAGTGGTTTTTGTGGGGCTTCTAGAGATGCTTCCATTAAAAACTTGCTTGCATGAGACAAATCCATGCAGTGGAATCACTGAAAGGTATATATAAGTTCGGCTAAAGCATTCATTTGTTTTTCTTCTGCACTGTATGAAAAAAAAAAGCCTGTTTCAAATCCTATTTGTCCCTTATCTCTGTTTGTTCAGTTGTTTTTAATATCACATACTGAAAGAATTTCAATAGCAGTTTCACCATGAAGTCATTTGTTATCCTTCAGCAGGCTTTTGCCTACTGAATTGTAAAACAGTTTTGACTATTTGCATCCTCCAGATGGAGCGGCATATAAACACTCGCAGATATTTCTGGTAAGTATGAAAAAATATCTTATTTGTCCTTTCTGTGAATAAATAAGAGAATGTCAAATTTTATAGACTAATAAATTTGTATGCCAGCAGTGACATTGAATATCTCATGGCCTGCAGTGTCACAGACCCTGAGAACCAATTTTTTTTTTGTTTTAAATGAATACTAAGTCAAATAGAAGCTCAATAAAAGCCAGAAATTGATTGCATTGTTTATGTCTGCCCAATATTCTAATTCAGTTGCAATATGCTATGAGGAAATGCAATTTACATGTTTCCCAGGCTTATTGCTCAACGATCACTCACATGTGTGTTTCTGCATGTCAGAAAAAAATCCACTAAGGGTTAAAATGCTCATTAGCATTTAATCTATAGCAGCTGCCTCCACAATAGGTTTAATATTAATTTTTATAATATATTCTCAAAGATGTAGAAACTAATGATAGTAAAAGCACCCTAAATACCTGAATTTTTAAATATAAAACTATATATATATGTATATGTTTACTTATATGCACACATGTCATAGACTCAGAAGTAGAGACTTAGATGGGATAAATTCCATTGCATCAATTCAAGCAAATCTTTAAGTACTTCCCAACTTTTAAAATTAAATTTGTTTCTTATATTTAAATTGATATGCATGATGGAAGGTGTTTAGTCTTCATATTCAGTTAAATAATGAACCTCCACAACATCAGCTATGATTGACAGTTTAATACTGCATTTGCAATTGCAAGATTTCATACTACACCTAGTTTCTTTGTAAATTACATGCATTGTGCTCTGAACAGAGTGAAATCGTATATTTTAAAGGTAAACAAAATTAAATAATGTTACAGATAAATATGACTATTAAACCCAGGAAATTTAGCTTTAACCATCTGAGAAAAATGAGTCTTGAGAATTGAACACAGAGCTGTCCACTCTGGGTTTCTGAAGAATTTTAATAAGTAATATATAATATTTCTTTTCTCTAATTAGTGCAATTAAATCAAATTTAGAATCATATTTGTCAGCATGGATTTGATTTCTGGAGAATAAATTTCCCTAAATAAATTTCAGTTGAGTGAAAGTAAATCTGAGAAAAAAGCATTTAAAGTCAATTTTAGTAGGCTTCAGAATGGCTGTTTATAATGGTTTGAAAACACAAATTCTATTTAAGTTACTGTACAAGCAGGCCTTCATGCATTTCTTCATTTATGACATGTGGAAAAGTTGACATTCAACTTTAGTATGTAATTTTAATTGTGAAACATGTCCACACATGTCTGCTCAAATGTCTTTAATTTCTTAAAAAATTGCCATCTAAAATTCAAAATAACAAGTGGAGTATAGTGGTGCATGCTCATAAAGCCAGCACTTGGGAGGCTGAGGCAGGAGGTTCATTGCAAGTTCAAGGCAAACCTTGGCTACTTAGAGAGTTTGAAGCCACTGTGAAATACATAGCAAGACCTTGTCTCAAAAAAAAGAAATTCAAAGTAGCAATGTATGTTATGTTTTACTAGCAGTTGTACTAGTAGAAGGTTCATATATGTTTGTGTTTATGTGTGTGTAATAAAGTATGCTAAACAGATACAAATGCATATATACATGTATATAGAAAACACATACATGAAAGCCACACGTATGGCCCATCCATAGGTTGCAGATGGCCAAAATCATGTTAACTCAAATTATGTAGAGTAACAATATATGCATTGGAGGAAACATTAAAGCATCTTTTGTCAAACCTCCTAGATTATCAGATTAACTCTCAAAAATGTTAATATGATAGCCCTGAACCAAATCTGACATCTATGGATTCTAAATCCTGACAACTTTCTTTCACATTGCTTCTTTGATTCTGGGATTCTTTTTTGTTTTGTTTTGTTTTTTTCCAGTACCAGCAATCGAACTCAAGACCTTGAGCTTGCCAGGTAGGTGCTGTACCTCTGAGCTAAATCCCTAGGCCCCGATTCTGGGATTCTTTATATCAGTGATCGTTTTGGAAAATTTTAATGGACTAATAATCTACTGCCAAAAGCCCAATAGATGGGGCTTGGGATTTAGCTCAGCGGCACAGCACCTGCCTGGCAAGCGCGAGGTCGTGAGTTCAATTCCTGATACCGGAAAAAACAACAACAACAACAACAAAAAACCAACACAAAAGCCCAATAGAAAGTAGACACACACACACACACACACACACACACACACACACACTATATATATATATATATATATATATATAACATAATATAAACTATGTAAATACTAGTTTAAGTGTCATTGAATATATACACATATGGTACATAACATATAAACTGTAAATACTACTTTAAATGCAGATCAACTGTAACAGCATTTCAAAAAATATTTCTAAAAGTATTTGAAGTTTCTTTCATTTATCAAGTCTTCCAAACATTTATGTTTTGTTTATTGATATGAGTTTCCCAGATTTCCGCTCTCCCTTTTGTTTAGCTGTAGTAAATTTGGCATTTAAGGATGATATTCAATCCATGTTTCCTCTATAGAGTTGCCACAAAGTCAATGAGAAATTTGTGCAAAAACAAAGAATAAACTATGGCCAGGAATACTCACTTAATTGTGCAAAATAGACCTGTAAGACTAAATTGAGTGCCTGCTAAGGAGTTCCTGCCAAATTTAACATCATAGAGGAGTTTTCAGCTGTTGGCTTGCTGTGAAGGAGTGGAGCTGGTTTATGACGGATTACTGTCCTCTGGAGGAGGGAAGCGGAGCAAGGCTACATCTATCCAATCCAGGTAGTGTGGTGCATATTCTGTGGCACTGATTTGAGAAGGCTCATAACTTTAATGACTTCCTTTGTCAGTTGTCATGACTCTAGACTTTGAAAATCCTAAGGGCTAGAAAGGTACGAACAGAAAAAAAAATATATATGTGTGTATATATATATGTGTGTGTGTGTATATATATGTGTGTGTGTATATATATATATATATATATATATATATATAAAACTAGAGATTCAGAAAATACAATACTAGAGTAAGATTACCTTTTTACACCGATGATCAAGACTCACTTGTGGCTTGTCACTCTAGCTAAAGTAACACAACGAGACTTTATTTGCCAGCTGTACTTAAAGATCTTGGTTTTATGTTTTTTTAAAAAATGTCATCTATTCCTTCAATCACTTGTAAGTCCCCTGTAATCTCTTTTTCATGTAAGCACACTGGAGTTTTCCCTTTTGTTTGCTGCCCCTGCATTATTTACTTTGATCTGCTGTGAGAAAATCTGAAAGTGTGTTGTCCTAAATGCGAGCATCTCACCAACAATATGTGAGGCCTTGTAGTTTGCATTGAAGAAAAGGCTCTGTGTGCAGAGGCAAGTTTTGTTCTGTTCTCTCTCCCTGGTGGGAGCCTTAATTGCATTTTCTCTCTCTCACAGTGGCTGGCTAAGGAGGGCCTGCCTTCCCTGCTGATGCTGAAGTTTTCAAGCTCTATTACTCTGTGACGGAGAAAATTCCTTGGTCCAGGAAGAAAAGGGTCAGATTTTTTTTTAAAAAAAGTCTTTAAATATTGTCAATTTACCATGCAAAATAAACAAAAAGAAGAAGAAACAATAGGAGGGCTTTTTCACCCGGATAGTCTTGTACAACTTTTATGTAACACAGTTTGTAAAATATGAAATTCTAAATATAAAGAGGCTCTGTCCTCCGTGCAAAGATGTTAGGCTTCATCATAACCAGTAAACCAGAAATTCTAATGTGTATTAGGTCTTAGTCATTCTTACATGATTAAAATAAATATTCAGAGGTTTCTGAAATGTTGTTATATATTCCAGTTTCAGCAAAATGACAAAGTTCTGATTTTCTTAAACTTTTTACTTTCTATTATGATCAACTGAACGTACCAGCAATATGCTTGAATCGTTAAGAACTGAAAGAAGTATTTTAATTTGCTTTTCATCTGACAAAATACCCTAAACTTAACTTTGCTTTCCAGTGGCAGTTGCTACGTTCATGACTTCCATTTTCTGTATCCTTCATCCTGATAAGATACAAGACCATAATAGCATCTGCTTAATATTTGCATCTTAAATTTGGAAGCTGTATTGATCTGCATTCACAACAATCCTTGTTTGTTATTTGAGGCTTACATGTTTTATATATGTACAGATATTTGAGTCTTTTTTCAAAAACATATACCTTGTTATTCCAAGAGTAATAAATCACTCAAGCCTGGATTTCTTTTTGCTAGGGATTATTTCATTCCAATTGCTTACTGGCAAACATTGTGATAGTTTCTTTATTGCGTTTTTAACTTTTCTAATTTTTGAGCAGCATTCTTATTCTTGCTCTTTCTTTTCCCTTAGAACTTCCTTGTATTTATCCTTGCTGTACTCCAAACTATTGCCCACTGATATTTGCACCTTGAGGTACTCACGGAATGGCCTAATCTCTGGTACTTGTTCAATAGAGACTCGAGAGAACCATGCTTGTTTAGAGATAAGCACTGGGATTTTGTGGAGAGTAGTACTAAAACAGGTGGTAGGGAGTAACATGGGATTGGTTGATTCAGAAGGTAGCAGGAGATAGGAGATGCTAGGAGGCTAAATAAATGAAGAGAAGAAAGATACTGGGCAGAAAAAGCCGAAATAACTTTCTAAGTGTTGAGATTATGGATTTTAGCTCTTACCAACCCTTCCATTGGTGATCACTGGGGCTTTCAGGCTTTGTGCAATGAGGGGAGCCCAGTCAAGAGAGTCTTTTCAGCTACATTGAAAAGCAGTGATCCAGCACATAAAGTGAAAACATCTCCCTGATACCAGAGTACACATAACCTTAAGAACACATTAATGTTATAAGGTAGATACGACTGTCATTAAAAACAGCAACAAAATACATGCTTTGCTTTATTTTCTACAAACTTGTTAGGAATGTAAAGAGAACCTACTAAAAACTAAGTGAAATGTAGAATATACATTAGAACATGGGCACTTTTCTTGCTACCTTGAGGATAGTGATTTTTTTTAAAGTTTTCAGTAATCACATTAAGTAGTAACAGGATTTAACTTTTTTCATTGAATAATAAGCTAGCAGATAACACCAACAGACATACTGACATAATTTTATTCTTGCTAATTAGGGAGAA
The DNA here is from genome assembly GCF_000276665.1 of Chinchilla lanigera. Classification (NCBI taxonomy): domain Eukaryota; kingdom Metazoa; phylum Chordata; class Mammalia; order Rodentia; family Chinchillidae; genus Chinchilla; species Chinchilla lanigera. The sequence continues at coordinate 34,815,954 of NW_004955404.1, forward strand.
AGAATGAAATTGCATCTCATAACAAAAATACGACAGGATTTCTTAACAATATTTAAGTGTGTGTATGTGCACATTTGAGAATTCAAGAGAAAAGCGAGTCCTTACTAACACTGAGGTTCAGGATATTCACCTCTTAGACTGGTCAAACTTGAAAATAAGGAACAAGTTGTAGTTTTAGAGAGTTCAAAAGACTGTAGCATATTTTATTTCACACAAATATTAATGTGAGTCTTTATAAAAATTTCTTAGAGTGTCTCCTTTTTCTAATGGTCATTATTTCAGCAAGAAAAGAATTGTGAGTAGGATCTGAACATTGTTAAAGTTTCAGAACAACAGATCTAGATAATTCAGCAAGTGGCTATTCTATTTATCAGCACATTTTAGTCTGATACATATTCTGTAGGATGAAGCCTGGGGAACCTGATTATTTTTTTTTAAATAGGTCAAGAAATGGATCAGAAAATCTACAGGGGATTTATCTCTGTTTCTAGTACTTCATAATGACAAAACTTTCCTTGGCTAATGAGCATGTCTAGATGAATTCTAATATGTAAGAGAAAAGAAGAGGGCAGTGGACTTCTAAGTGAATTGGAATAATTGTAGTGATTGAACTGAAAAGATTGGAAATAGAGCAGCATTAAAAATGATAAATAAAAAAGTGAAAAATAAATTCCATTTTGATAATTCAGACACATTCTTTTTTTTTTTTTGAGTGGGTATAAATCACATGGATGTAAGGAAAAAATAGGCCATGTTGTGTAACAATTCAGGCGAGATCGGGTGCGTTTAGGGTGGTGTGGCCCTAGACTGTGTAACAATTCAAAACTAAAATAGTACAGTGCCATATAAAACTCAGAAGTTTCTAATTTCTTTATGTTACCTGAGAGCCGTGTTTGTTTCACCTTTATTCTAGTGCCACGTTTAATCATTCACTCATTTTGTATGCTTTCGCTTCTTGAAACACTGCTCACTGAGCACCTGTGTGGGACAGGGAGGGCCTAAGTACAAATCACCTTCAAAATAAAAATTCAGGTTCTACACGCCGGCTCCATTTCCTGGGAAGCTTGTAGACAGCCACTCTGTTGTCAGTAATAAATTTTTCCTTCCAGGTTAATACTTCTGTTCCCCTTGGATTATATTTTGCTTTGAGGACTGTATAATCCATCTTCTAGCACAAGGGCCAACTTCATATGATTATTTTTGAGTTAATACAGTAGCCTGACTATTATTCTGCTTTTGTTTGCATCCTTTTTGGAAAGAAAAAGTTACTAATAAATATAACCTAAATTACATTTTATGCCTTTCCTTCATATTTTCTTCTAGACATTCTTGAAAAGCCAGCTTCAGTGATACTTTGTGAAGGCTTCCTTACCACTCACCCTGAGCAACAGTTAAATATTATAAAAGTATAAACATTTTTATTAGCCCTCTTATCACTCTTACTTATAATCTAATATAATTATCCATTCCCGTACACTCATTTTACTAAATACTGTACTCTTACATGCATTTCCCATTCTGGTCCGCTGGCACAATATCTGAACTGTAAGGGTCAGTGTATACTGAGTGAATGAACTGCAGCCTCCTCTGATTGCTGCAGGCAGTAATCCTATCTTATAATTTTGGGACCTCTGTCCGTCCTTTGATGGGAATACAAGAGCTCGCCTTGATCTTGTCTACATATTTAACAGCTCAGTTTCACCTTATTTTGTAGGGATATAGAACATGCCTTTTCTAAGACTTACATTGTAAGTTTAGGTTCAGAATGAGAATGGAGTTTACAGTTACTGGGTAGTTTGCATTACTTTTTTTTTGGATGTTACACCCAAGAATCTCTTTCATACTCTGACATTTCTGGTGGCATTATTATGGCTCCTTTGTGTGTGTGTGTGTGTGTGTGTGTGTGTGTGTGTGTGTGTGTGTGTAGCGCTTGCATAGCCATCGAATACCGCTGCAACAGCACTTTTTTTTATCTGCATTTTTATCTCTCACTGTCAATGCTAGTTTCTTTTTACTGATCCGGCCTGTGATGATTACTTGAGGAGTTTCTGAGCAAAGTTTTGTTCTTTTGTGTTTTGCTTTCTTTTGTTTTGTTTATGGAAGAATTCCTCTTACTTGGAAAAAATTTGATTCAGTAATTCCAACATTGCCTAATCAATAATGTCCTTCCCTAAACCTTGGATTATGAGTCAGCAAAAATCCATATTATTTATACTATCTAAATTTCAATCATATGCAAGTCATAGATGAACATCGTAGTCCCTGATTTGCTGAGGTTTCTAGGTATAAAACTAAAGTGCACATTGGTTTAGTGCCTACAAGATTATGCATTATGACAGCAGTGTGCACATCAACACCCAAGACTGATACTGTAATTTTACTTAAAACTTTAATATTATATTTAATACAGGGCTGGGGATGTAACTCAGTGGCTCAAGTGCCTGCCTAGCAATTGCAAGGTCCTGAGTTCGATTCCTAGTACGCTCCCAAAAAAGCATATTTAATACAAATCTTACCAATATTGTAAGTAGCTAGACAGTGAGATAATTAAAAAGATAAGGTTAAGACTTCTTTTCCAATGAAAGGAGGTGTAAGATGTGCTTTGAAGAATGAAAAGATAGGGCAGGAGTGGAATGTGTCCATTTTGCCTGAAATGAAAAAATCTGATAATGTGACAGGCAATACTTGGGGGACAGTTTGTACAGCAACCAATGTATGGGTGAGAAATCAGTACTTTGAAAATCAGTGTGGTACAGTCAAAACATTCTGAAGTTGATGTGGCCTGAACCAGTTCAGTGTTTTAAACACATGCACAAAAGTTCATAAATTTTTGTGTAATCTGTGTCAGAAAACATAAACAGATACAGCTATGCTACCATAGATTGAAGTTGCCACATTGTATCTACCTCATAGGTCCATTTTATTTAGTCCTGACAGGTTGTTCAACCAAATGAATTAGGTATTAAATTTTAAATGGAGATTTCAAGGAAAAATCATAATCTGTATATCTGGTAAGAATCTTAAAGATCTTTTTTTTTTTTTTTTTTTTTTTAATCGGGAATTGAACTCAGGACCTTGTGCTTGCCAGGCAGGTGCTTGGGCCACTGAGCTATATCCCCAGCAAGAATTTTAAAGATCTGACCTCTATGCTGATATGACGGCAATTGCCTACAGGTGAGTGGCGTTTGCCTCCTTTGTGTGCAACCTATGGGCAGGTTCATAGTTGTTCTTACAGAGCCTATTCTCTGCCGTGTTCTTGGAATTTGACTTTGTAGACTCGATTATAAACTAAGGAGGAGAAATGAAGATAAAGTTTCAAAGTTTTAGAAAATAGTACTTATAAAAGAATCCTGGAGTTATTCAGTGGTTACATAGAGCATAACTTTATGGTTAGTTTTTCTTAATTGCATTTATTTTGCATTGTTAACGATAAGTGTGTCATCAAATTGAATGGGGCTAAACTTATTGTTCTTATTAACATTTAAAAATATATTCTACTATTGAAGGAGTAGAACAAGAAAGCAAAACAAAACAAAAATAACTCCAAAGAAAGTGATTTCACTTACACACCAAGATTTTTATTTTACAGAAGAAAGGGCAAGAGTAATGAAAGGCAGAGGCATTTTTTTAAAAAAAATCAATTATGGATTTTTAGGCAGATTTTCAATACTGAAAATTTATAGTATCAAACTTGTGACAAATTTTCAATAGTATGTAGTAGTCCGTATTCCATATTGTATGACTTGACCATATTTTAGGATATGTTTAGTGTCAATGATAGAATAATATATTCTTCTAAAATATATTAAATGATCTAGAATCTCCTGAAATATTAATGATAGTGTCAATGTAAAAATATGTTGATAGCTGTATCTTTTGATGGATCACATATAAAATAATACTAATGTCATAAAAGCTTAGTACAGCACAAAGAGAAATCTCTACCTTATAGCTTTTTTTTTTTTTTTTCCTGATACCTGGAATCAAACTCATAACCTCACGCCTGCCAGGCAAGCGCTCTGCCGCTGAACTAAATCCCCAGCCCTCTACCTTGTAGCTTTGAGGAACCTCTCCCAGTTCACTCAACTTCCAAAGCTCTTCCTAACTTTTATGCTTTGGGTATGGTACCTATGTATATTATCTGGTTTCTCCTGCTTCTTCCCTTTGCTGGTCTAATTCCTATGCAGGTCACAGTTTAGCTATCACAACTTCCATTCATCTTTCCCTGACTCATCTCCCCCCAGGCTGGGTTAAGAACAGAGTCTGTAATGTTTTATGATTTACAGAGACTTTTAACATACACAGTCCTATTTGATTCTCATTATCCTTATCCATTCATGTGCTCATTCATGAAACCTTTGCGAAGCATCCACTCTACACCAAGCACTGACAGAACAGGCTTCCAGAGATACAGTGAAGAACTCTTGTTCTCAGGTAGCTCACGATTTAGTAGTCTGTACAATTTTTTGTGGTGAGTTCAAAACATGAGATTTTTACATCATAAAAGAGATCCATGCTGTTGAAAAGATATGGCCAGAGATGGGAAGAAAGGAGACAAGGAAATTTTTTTGCTGAATTCTGAAGACATCATGAAATGATTTGGAGAAAGAAAAGTGGTAGAGGGGAAATAAATAGAGGGGAAATCATGCCACGTAATCTAACTATTTTGGTAATTTTCATCCATTTAATTCCCAATTGGTCTAGGCTGAATGAAAGAATTATTTCATTCATTTCATGAAATGACTCAGTAAAGGAGATATATTTCACAGCAGAATTTGTGGCCCAGGAAAATTAACCATATTCTTACTATATTTTGGCTTGTCATTTCTGACATCCTATTTTCTAAATTGTTATGTTAAAATTGTATAGCTGTTCATTTACAAATATCTGGTAGAAAATGAAATAGAGTTATAGTCTAAAATCAAAATTCAAACATTTGAAATGTCTTGTATTTTAGTTGGGTTAATTACGGAAGTATTTATCTCTTTGTTTTATGTTAAATTTTTGTATTTTCAGTATATTTATGCTCTGAGAGTGGTTGACTTAGAAATGACAGAAGAAAAGGCACAAGAGCTAAATTTTACAAATTAGTATTCAAATCTTGCTGAAATACCTGAGCAATATGTTTTTTAAAATCTGTTTATTTGAAGTGCCAACATGAACATATCACATAAAACTCCCATTTTCTGATGTTTGCCTTTTTAAATCAACCATTTGATAAAGGACATGTTAGAATAATGTTCCTTTTTAATATAACAATTCTGTGATGCAAAAACGGAATACATTTACTGCTTCCAAGTTTTATTTTTTGAAAATGTTCTTAAATTGACCTTGGTACATAAATGCAGTTCTGGAAGGATCTTACTATATGGTTTGAGAAAGGCTTAAAAGATATGATTTCTACATGTTAGTAGAGGAAAGATTGTTTGCTTTTTTATCTGTTTTAAGAAATTTGTGTTATAAATTAATTTTAGTATAAAGAAAATAAGGTTTTTTTGCAGATTGAAGTGTTTACTAGATTTTTTGATTTAACTTTTTCTTTAATTGTAGGCTTGTGGTCAACATTATAAGCTATAATCTATAGAGTTAAAAAAACTACTGGGTGCTATCTCTGGTCACTGAAGGGAAATTTGAAAACAATTCACAAATTTTCTTCCTCTAGCATTTATTCTGTGATCATAGGAACAGACCAGTAATAGGTAGACCTTAAAATAATAAATTGCATTTGAGTTACATATAAATAAAAAAGTGAATTAACTGTCAGAAATCTGGTTTGTTATTCTTACTCTGAATATTAGGTGAGTTATCTAATCTATTGGTATCTAAAATCCTAATCAAATTAAGATAATGTGTATCTCAGGTATAAGGTTCAGTTCATTCCTAAACAATGTATTTTATAATTTATTAATTTAATAAATTAAATATACTGGAAACCAATGTTAAGAACAACAGAGGTATTACAGAAAAATACTTAAAAATTAAATCCCTGGAGAAGTCAGTACATTTTCTGTAAAAAATTTCTCTCCAAAAAAAGAAAAACATATTGAAGATATACTGCTAATCTGCAACTCTGGAGTTCGTATTAGTGTTTCTTTTTAGAAAGGTGAACATATGTAAATGTCCTCATTATGTCAGTGTAGTTGTGTTCAGATTCACACAGGTTTTTGTAGCATATTAAAATTGAGCACATGTTCTTTCTTTTCCATCCACAATTCTGTGGAAGAGAGGAAAGGATACTGATGATTAGCACCTACAAAATGCCATGAAAATATTTTCTAGTTAATCTTCATCCTTGCCCTATGATCCGGATAATATCATTCCCATTTTACCAATGAAAAAATTGAGAGTTGTTGTTCAAGTTAGAAAACAGCTTGTTAGAGATAGGCCATGATTGTTTCTGAAGTTGTGTCACTTTATCTCACTGTGCTGGCTCTCCTGGCTCCCATGAGAAAATATCAGTGTTCTCTGTGCTCCACTCTGAAGGGATATTCCTGAAAATAACATGGAGATGGTTGAGTGTCAACACAGGGAGATGCCATGGATGAATGGATTTATGGAAAGCTGGGAGAACAGATGGTATCATATTGGGGGATTGTTAAAATAGAAAGATGGGATGTAGGCCTGGTGAGCATTAAGGATGCTTAATAGCTGTGTTCATCATAAGTCAAAGACTTCTGAGACTTTTAGACAGGGATTGAGTAGGGAGTCATGAAGAAAGAACAAGTTGTTCATATCCAGTCAGATGAAAGTGAATTATCTGAAGGAAAGGGAAAAAATAAAAAAGGATTGAAAAATGTTGCCAGTGCTTTTACAAAGTAAAACTAACAAGACTTATTATTTGGAGGTAGAAGAGATGCCTTGATTTCTATATGAGAAAGTAGAATTTAAGCATAATTTTTGTTCAGAAACAAAATTATATGTAAAAAGATACTCTGAGGAAGGTCAGAGGCATCTGTACAACATAGCTGCACATAATTTTGTGAGTGGTATATTTTCAACGAAGGCAAATGATCCGAGACTCTAAGAATTCAAATATTGCTCTTGCTTCATATTTATTGCTTATTATAGCTTCATCCACACTAGAACACTGAATTAATACTAATTGATCTAATTCACTATTAACCAATGTACTAATAAAATATTTCATCAAAAGTAATATCCAAAATTGTAATGCTACACTATGTCCATTTTCTTAGGTTATTTCCCATGATAATAATCTTATGTGCTGTACTAGGGTTGTATGTAAAAATTAATGGTGGTGAACCTCAATTCTATAATCTGACCTTTCTAAAACCTGAAAATCAAAGGTTTATCTTTAATATATCCTAAAAATAACAGTAAAAAGTGACCTCAGGATAGTATTGCCAACCCTGACTGTGAAATATTTTACTATGGACTATTTCCCTTATAGATTGTGCCCATTAAAATGTTTCTGCTCATATTTGTAGTGCAGTAGTGACTTTGAGGAATACACAGGAAGGAAGGAAATGTTTGGTCAAATTACTGCTTAATTATTCCAAAGCTGGAGTGACTGGCTTTGTTTTGCCTCTTTTACTGAATAACTTTTGATGCAATCTAACTGAAAAGTCAGGAAATTAACTTTTATGGAAATTGAGTCATGCATTTCCAATTCTGATACTGCTTATTTAGTAAGCGGTAAAACTGAACCAAACTGTGCTATGAATTGAAGGATCATGACTTCAAATACGCAATCCTGTTTGCTTCATTATCCCTTCATTGGCTGGCAATCTCTTGGAAGTTTTCATTGATATATTGCTATTTAAGTTAAAAAAATACTAATGTCTATGATATTAAAATTTGAGTTTTAGTTAAATTTATCTGCAACAACAAAAATTTTACATTCAGTTCTATTTACTACCTGTTGTAAACTTATGTTTTGCTTTTTTTATGAATGCCTTTCACATAACCTTAACAATATAGAGAAAAGTCAGTGACAACTAGACTCCATGCAGCCTTCACATTTTACAAATAAGACGATAGGACAAACAGAAAAGAAGTGACTGTACCTAATATATGTGTGTCATTGCATGGATGTGTATGGGCTTTGTTTGTTTGTAGAGGGAAAACTTTCAAAACCAGTTTACAAATATTAAATCTTCTCATGATTATACTGAGATCACAGAAAAGGAAATGACATACCTCTTTAACATCTCAGGCCTAAAATTGCCCAGCTCTCCCATACAGCTATATTACTGTCATAGTTGTTCAAGAGACTTTCAAGAGCATATAAGGACATGTACTTAGAATGGATAGTATCCAGATCTAATGCAGAGAACACACAGAATTCAGAGTTGGATTACTCCAGGAATAAGCCAAAAGTTACACAGTGTTTTAACTTTGTTTCCACGTCTTTTAGTGTGCATGAAAGGCCTTTCTCAGAAAGCTGGTGTCAGAACTATGTGAAACAATGAATGAAGAACAGTGCCTACTCAAGAGGTGTTTGTTTCTTCTGCCTGAACGTTTTGTCACTCATAGTGGGATGGTAGAACACCATTTTTGCACTGAAACCTTCAGGGTATGTTAGAGGGGTCCAGATGAAGGGAGCCACTCCCAAAGACCACCGGGAGAGACATTATCCTGTCTACTTGCATATGATTATAGAAACCCTCCACATAAGAAATAGAGACGAGACCAGATTATTGTGTTATGCATAGTATATGGGAATGATTTTGGCAGTGTAGGGGCTACCTTAAAAACTGCTTAATTTGGTATCTGTTTTAGTGCTACCTTTGATGTATAAATTCTAATTTTATGCTCCAACTTGTATAATACTGCTGCAACTCTCACCGATCAGTATGAACCTCAGAAAATATGATTTTATTTCAGGTTAACATTAACCCAGGAAGTCAGATCACTGAATATCATTTTGAGAATTTGTTTATTAAAAGTATTTGTCGGACATAGAACAGTCACTTATGTTGTTGTTGCTGTTGTTCTTTTGGGTGTTTTCTTTCTTCTCCCTCTTTTTAAAAAAATCACTGTTGTTTTGTTTTGGGGCAGACAATACAGTGACTGAACTCTGCCACTACTCTATTTATAGGAAGCAAAATTTAGCTTTAAAGATTAATGTGCATAGTTTTGAACAAATGCAAAACAACAACCTTTATGAAGATTATTTGTGTGCCATTTTCATTGGTTTACTCCAAAGATATATTCTCAATGATAATAAAGTAATAAAAGATTGTTTTCACAGCTGTTTGTCTTTGATTACATATTTCTTTGAAGTACTGTAATAAGACAGACTTTGAACCTGGAAAGAGATCAAATAATGAATTGTTCTGCTTTGTGAAGCTTAAGAAGGGATTTTATTGTCGAAACATATAGTGCGACATATTTTTTCTTCTAACAGTTAAATAATGGTTGAAAGTACTATGAGATCATTACAGATGGACTAGATTAAAGGGCTTGAGGCCAAGTGTGAGTGATCGTTACCAAAAACTTGGTGCTTCACTTGAAAAAGTCAGTTTTATAATTAGGAAACATTTCATTTTGGTTTAGTTTCCAGTTAGAATATTATAAGATGTTAGAAAGTATCCTCATACTTACAATACTTATGTCTAAAGATAAAACAAAATTTAAATTTCTAAATGCATGAGACTTATTTGAAATTTGCCATACACTTCAAGTTTAGGCAGATTAGATTAAGGACATTCTGTAAATTAACAAGTGTCATTAATAAAAGACCATTAACAGACATCATATGGTTTTTCTTTTAGCTAAAATAACAATTCAGAAGAGGTAGCAAAGAATTTAGTTATAACACTTTTAATAGAGGTTATGTGTTAATACAGTTGTAGCTATTGTTATTTCTATCTAAATTTTCTTTAAGAATTAGTTAATATTGATTGATCAGCAGACTTGTGGTAGATATTATAAAAATAATAGAATTAGACATAGTAACTTTAGCTCTTTGTTTTGGTTCAACCAAACATTTACTGTATATCATGATTATAAACCATCAAATGGTAATAGAGTATCTACTTCCATACAACATAATTTGTTTTTAAACTTATGTTTAAACAAAAGACTGCTTTTGTAAGTACTTGAAAGTTCGTGATCTTGTACTTTGGAGAGAAAGAATAACATTTATGTGCATATTTTTGGATCTCATTTACTCAGCATAATATTTTTCCAAACTAGTTTTTGTTTTATTTAGAAGAAACTTTTTTCTTTATTTAAAATATAAACCTTTCAAATGATAATTTTCATGGAAATACTAGACAAAGGAATATTGTATCTTTAGAGATTTTTATGATGAAGGTGTGTTTAAGAGATGTCACTTTGATATTTTTACATTATGTCCTACATTTGTCAGCTAAAACCAGGATATTGCCTCAATGAGAAAAAGCATGTTCTGCACTTGTCAAAAGGCAGTAAGTAATGATTAAAATAGCAGTGTGAAACGCTAGGAGATTAAAGTGATGCTAATGATAAGTGAGAGAAGAAAAGGGCAAGCTATATTTTAATCCCTGAGAGAATGGTTAATGACTTCTATTGCCTGAGATTAAACTAAACCTGTCTCATCAGCTTTTTCTGCCTGGTGAAAAAAAGCTCTCCGCACTTTAATTTATTAAAGTCTTTTAAGGAAGCACATTGATCTACAGAGGTTAAACTTTTAAAAATTGTGCAAAATACACACAAATGCTTTAACAAAAGTGTGGTTTTGTTGCTTTTAGGCATGCTCACAGATTTATAAAGAATCCATTGTCTATGCCTTAGTATGTTTAATTAAGGAATATTAATTACTTAAACTGGAAGGTTTGTTCCTTTTAAAAACCAGAACTTATGCATATTACTGTGCAAGTGAGGCACTGACATAGTGTAGAGGATATTAGTCCATAAGAACAGATTAAATTATGGTAGTAATTACTACAAGGTATGTTCAGAATGTGTGTGTACTAGTCAGAAAAAATAATTATTATGTTTACAAACTCTAAAAAAAACTTCAGAAAAGTTTATCTTTAAATTGAGGAACTAGCTATTAACTTTAGTTGACATGTTACTGCTATTTTCAAAGTTTCATGATTTATTTGGTCTTCCAAGTGGTTATTTTCATCTTTTGCCCAACCTCAGCCATGAAGATAATGCCTAACTTTGTGCAAGTAACATTTGCCTTTACAAACGGTAAATACTTTTACTATTTATCTTTGTTTACCTTTTCCTAGTGAGATATTCTGTGTGTGTTTGTTTGTGTGTGTGTGTGTGTAATGGTGTATAAATAGAAAGAAGCATGATTTTAAGACTTTTCCACATTTTGTTATAGGTTTGAGAAACAGATTCAAAATATTTGTTTCCAAAATATCATCTTATTTAGTCTAAGTTTTATAAACAGAACAGTTTTCACTAAGTCAGATCACTGTAGTCCTATGTTTCACTGCAGCAAAGGAAAATTTATTTCTCCTTCTTGAATGGCATACTTCTTTCTAGAAGTCTGTGAGTGCTACACAGGTTTAAAAGCTATTCATTTTCTTTCCTTTTTTTTTTTTTTTTTTTTTTTTTTGCAAAAGTGGATGCCAGGATACTTAATTGATATATTCTTTTACATTTAAATATTCAAACGACTTTTTAATTCAACTGTTTCAAATCAGGGTCATATTTCAACTTGGAAGAAATTTATCATTTAATCATTCTGCCAAGATTAAAATTTTGGATGTAGTATTCTTCCTCCATCTTTTTTGCTTTTGGTAATGATTTTTTTTACAGTATTTCTTATTTTTAAGAGTATCTTTCTTTTCTAATGATTAAACCAAGAATAAGAAAGAAATTTTCTAAAATATTATTATCTAAAATGTTTTTCAAACTTTATTTTCTACCTAACTTTTTTAGGCTAGGGAGTTTAAACTCAATACATTCTTTGATGTTAATGAAACACCAATTTTTCTGAAGGCCATGTAGCCCTAATGAGCAGCTTCTTATAAAAGAACATTTAATCAAGGTTTATTTTTAACTTGTTTAAACAGATCTAATAGTTTGTGCTGATTTCATTTCAGTATAATAATTGCTAGCAATCCTATTAGTAAGTCCTAGTACAGGGAAGTTAACACAAATTCCATTCTAATGAGAATAGTGTAACAGCAGAAATCATGTAGTCAAGGAAAGATTTGCATTATACTGATGGCTAAGACACATCTGGCTATTCTATATATAATTTTTTTTCCATATAACCCTCTAGGTCCTGAGAAACTAATACTGATATGGAATTTTCTAGCTTTTGTGAGTACAGATTTCTATTCCCATTAAGAGAGAGAAAGATAATAGTTAAGACACTGGGTAATAACATTTTTGAAAAATAAGCTACATTTACCAAGAAAATTTTGGTATAGAGATTATTTTGTAATAAGGATTGTCTTATTACTTACTTTGTACACACACACACACACACACACACACACACACACACACACACATCAGAGCTGGGAGTGTGGCTCACTGGTAGAGCATGTGCTGAGCATTTCTGAAGCTTCTACCTCCATCTACAGCATCCCTCCCCTCTAAATTCATCTTTGAATATCTTCTTGAGCAGCAGATCTGAGAAAATTAGATGTTACTAGATTATGAAACATAAATTATGTAATTGACAGAATTAAAGGATGGTTTAAGACTAATGGAATAATGGCAAATAATTTCAGCTGATATTACATAATAGGATAATTTTTAAAAGAGATGACAAAATAATCTGACTACAAACCAAACGCTTTAAATACCATCACCTTACTATTACAACTGGCTTAAAATAACATTGTGATACTTTAGTCTGTTTGATGCATGTGAAATTTTCAGTACATTTAAGAATGAAGACAGCAAAAGTCAAAACTAAGATTCTTCTACAGTGAAAATGTAAGAAGCAGAGGACTTCAGGCCCAGTAATGAAAGTGAATATCTGTGAAGTTCAAGTTATAATCTTTTAAACTTTTTATTACTTAATATGACACAGTGACATTTAAAATATGGAAAAATTGAAGGTAAATAATATGGAGTGAATGGCAGAATTGATTTAAAATTTTAAAGCTGTACTAAAAGTATTCTAATGCACTGAAGGGCATTTGTAAGTTATACATTGTTTATAGGTTTCTGATTAGAATCCCAAAGCATAATGTATTACAGCTTGCCTTTCTCATGCAAAAGAACATTGTCTGCAGAAAACAGGGGTGAGTGAAATTTAGACTCTCATCTACTTTTTGTGAAAGGTTTTTATGCATAGGATGTCACCTATTATTTCAGTCACTAACTGACATAATTTGGTGTTCTGGAAGATTTCCTTCTGAAGATTACATTTATTGTTTAAAAAAGTTAAAATCAAAGTAATGCTTTGAGAACTATGATTTTTATAGCCTTATTATAAGAAATATCTTTATAAGAGTACTAAGATCATAGTATTGTGCTAATTTAATAACATTTGGTATTAAAAAGTATCTGATTTACAGTCTACTATTTTCTTTAGTAAAAGTGACTTCACAAAATGTATGTCCCATGGTGGTTGGGATTAATCAGGAATTCTCATTTTTGTTGTATTAGATTTTTCACTCTTGAGGTGGAACCTAAAGATTTACTTTTAAAGAATTCCTCACTCAGGGATGGTGGGACATGCCTATAGTCCCAGGACTTTGGAGGCTGAGGCAGGAGGATTGCTCTGAGTTCAAGACCAGCCTGGGCTACCTAGGGAGACCCTTTCTCAAAAAAAAAACTGCTAATGTTTCTATTGCACACAAGTTTTGATAACTATTGTTTTAGAGTGTGTAGCACTCACATGCTAAATGGTAAAACCTCATTTTTACCACTTTGTACCTCATGAAATGAAACTAGAAGATTAAAATGTTTTGTGTAGAGTGTTTATATCAAATCTTTAAAAGAATTAGGACAAAAACTTTCAGAATGACACTTGTACTTTTAAATATGATCTTTATATGACATATTTGTCAAACTTAGTACTTCTTCCCTTGACATTGTAGACTCAAATGAATTATGTCATCCTAACTCCAGGTCCTAGTCTCTCAAGCACAAACAAACTCGCACTACTTGTGCTGCATGCTTAGACAGACTGTGTTCTGAATACTAAGATGGAATGTATTTACAAATGCAAAACCACTGCAATGTTTGATGAGCAGGTCACCCCAGAAACTAATTAACTCTTACTCTTTTGTCAAGATAAAGTATATAATAGAGATGAAAATGGTAGCAAATGAACTATAGGATCAAAACTAAGGGAAAAAGAACCCCAACAGTCAGAAAATGTGCAATCAAAATGTGTGATGTCAAATGACTCGTCAATGGCTTCTTCTTCCTTCTACAAATTGTGATGTTAAAAATTGGAGATAATATTTTTCTTGAGCTGTAAGGGCAATTTGAAAGGGATTTGGTCAACAATGCAAGTAGGGCAACATCTATCAAACAATGCCAGGAAAGGTTTTCGGCCTAAAGATTATTCCATATTTTATCTGGCTGCCTTGCTTTGCTCTAAAATTGCCTGTCTCTTTTGAATTAAAAAGAAAAAAAATGACATCTGAATAGCTTACTTACTGTGCTCAAAACCATATGACTGTAAGTACAACACTTTTAAAAAGTGAGTATCACTAAAATGTCTGACTTTCTTGAAGGCAAATGCTTTACATGATTTCCAATCATAGTTATTGAATATTCATTTCAAGAAAAGCTATATGTAGGAATAAAGAATAAATTTTCCATGCATCAAGCCACATCCCACACCTTCCTACCTGCATGGAGCTTCTACTTGGCCAGACATAAGTTAATAGACTGTTTTTTTTCTTCAGTGGTAGGGATTGAACTCAAGGGCTTGTTCATGCTAAGCACATATTGTACCACTGAGCTATACCTGAATCCCGTGCATATATTTTTTATATTCATTCTGAAAACAAAAGATAGAAAGTGTTATATAAGTCATCCTTATTTTGACTATGCCATATGTTATTTCAAAGGAAATGATGAAACTATAGCTAATAGCTAAAAATAGTAACAGTGATTACATGGTATGACTGAGTCATTATCCTTTTAGAAGCAGTAAAGGTGCTTACATCATTAAAATTATTTTAAGGAATATATCCATAGCATTCTGAAGTTCTAATTATGATAGCCCATAATATTAATAGTACTAATAATAGAAATTTCCAGAATTTAAGTACATTCATTAACTTGTTAAAAATACTAAACTTTACCTGTGAGTCTGAATCATATTTTATTGTAAAATAAATTTCTTTACTGCTTATATTATCCTTAATTTAAAAAAAATTCTTCTCATCCCACTCAAACTTACACAGGAAAAACAAGTGTTAAAGGGCTAGGAAAATATTATTTCATCATTCCTGTTCCATTAGAATTCACTTGGGTGGCTGAGAAAATGGTTTATGGATTAGAGAGAGAAGAACAAGCTAAAACATTTCATACCTTCATCTCTGATAAATTCCCCAAACTCATTCTTTGCATCTGAGCCATAAATAACAACCATGCTTTTTGCTAAAAAGAGCTTTTTTCCTGCACCAGGTCTTTTGTCTTGGAGATGAATGCTATAATAAATTTGAAGTCTTAGGGGGGGCATTGTTTGAACTATAACATTATGGTTTACAACTGTTGCTTCTATTATGGGGAGGATAAAAAGCAACTATGAAGCTTGGTCTCTGTCATAGAAATGGATTAATATTTCAGTCTTCAATGTGGGTCAAGTGTATGATTCTCCCCAAAGCAATTCGCCATGATTAATTTTTATTATGTGGGCATTCAGATTCTCTTTATATTCTTATGTATTTTATTCCCCTATCGAATCACCCCTCAAAAACTACAACTTAAATGTTTCATGCAGTAACAGAGACACAGGAGTTTTGAATTCCTCTAAAAGTTTTAACAAACCCTCCTAGGGAATAGCCTTAAACTGTCTTTCTGTCAAAAATTACGTAGCTTATATAATGGTAGAGTTTAAATCATTATACTGAGAATAACATTTAATTAATTTACGGATAAACAATGTTATACATTATATGCTAATTGCTAAGTAATATGATAGTTTAGTTTCCCTATGATTAAATAATTAATCATTAGGAAAATGTAGTCTGTCATTAGAGGAAAAATTGCGCTTGTGTAAATGTAAAATCTGCTTTGTCTCCTTAATAACAGAAACCAAGATTTCTCTGTTATCTTTGTCGAAACTAATTTTCCACATATATCTGCAAGATGCTAATCATTGTATAATATTAGAGATGAAGTCTTTTTGGCTTTTGAGATACTTTGTTTTGAAGGGCTGGGGTTGAGCAGGCTCTCTGATACCGAGCTGCATCCCCAGCCGTGAAACCTTTTGAATGATTTCCTTCAGTGCTTTTATTCCCTCCCTAAACTCTGACTAATTTGAGGAATTTCATGATATTGAATTTCACTACTTACATTAGTAATTTCCACCAAGTATTTGCAAAAGTAATCAAAAGTCTTATTTATGTGTTTATTTGACAACCTATTATTGAAATCCTAGTGCAAGTTGATCATATGTCAATCAAAAACTTAAGGGAATCATGACTTCTACTTTCAATAAGCTAAAACATCAAGTATAGACAATTACAGAGGGAGAAATAATAATCGTTGAGGTCAGAGATAATGGAAGTTACATGATAATTGGTGTAACTATTTATAATTTAGTTTTGCTAAACCCTAGGTGTTAAACCTGGCTGCACCTTAGAAAAACTGTATTGCTTTTTAAAAAACACTCCTGCCCAATCCTCACGTCAGACCAACTAAATAAGAATCTTAAGAGGTTAGAGAAACCAGGCTATTGGAGTTTTAAAATTTCTCCAAGGTAGCCAGGCATGATGGCACACTCCTGTAGTCTGAGCACTCTGGGAGGCTTAGGCAGGAGGATTGCAAGTCTGAGCCCAGCCTGAGCAATTTAACAAAATGAAAAGAAAGAAAGTGGGCACTGGGGTTATGTATCAGTTTGGAAGCCTTGGGTTCAATACCACAGAAAACAAATAAAAATACTACACAGATGGTTATGGAGTCCAATGCTCTTCTTGAAATCTCAGGTAGAGGCAAGAGCCTAAGGACAAGAAGGTAAAGATAAGAGGATAAAAGGGAGATGTAGGTGGGGTATTCCAAGAAGACAGTAAGATATGGTTGTATGTAAGACTTTAGCTTTCTTTTTTTTTTATTTTAAAAATAAAAGGAGGAAAACATTAACAGACAGACAACCCTTTACAAAATAGCAAAAGAACAGTACAGACAATACAGAGTCACAAACAAAGTGGTAGGAAAGTAATACAATGCTTGTTGTATTACATATTGAGAAACCACTTTGAAGATATCAAGACTTTAGCTTTTGACAGGACCTGTTTCAGATCAGAATGGCTCTATCACTCTGGAATCTTGTGATTTTAAATAAGTTAAATTATCTCTAGAAGCATTACTGGAAAAACTGGCAATCTTAAAACCTGCACCTTATGGTGGTTAGGAAGAGTAATAAAATAGTACATGAAAGTATTTCAATAATGTCTGTGTTTAAAGATAGCTGAAGAGATAGGCAGGGAGCAGATAGTAATTTGATCTTGAGCTTAAAGTTTATCTTGAAAGTAATGAAAAAATATTAAGGACTTTTAATACAGCACATTATATAACTAAATTTGCATAGTATAAGTAAAACCCTAGCAGACAAAGGTGGGCCCAATTGGGAAGTGGTAGAGACGGAAGGGCTAAGGCCAGTTCGACTATTATTGCAGAAGTCTTTGTGGGACGTAGAAAGGAAACTTACTGAAACCATGACTGGAGTACAGAACAGGAAGTGGAAGTGACAATCCTTTCAGTGTGCATCAATGAAATTTGGTCACCAGTGAGATGCTCATTGATGGGAGATGACGAACTCGTGGGGTGGTTGTGTTTGTGATAACAGATAGTCAGGTGGTGGTGTCCAGTTAATGACTGTGTTAGTATTAATGGCGGATCACCAGAAGATTGCAAATTAGAATGGATGGGACCTCCTGGGCACAGGATTTCGAGAAAGAACTAATACAGTGGACCCCTGAGTCACGACTGACTTGATATACAGACAACTTGGGTTATCACCATAATTTTAATTTTAACTTAAAACCAAACTCTTGAGTTATGACCCAGCCATTTGTATTTCCAGATTTAACCTCAGATACAGATTTAACCCTTAAAGAATTCTGGAAGGGACATTACAGCATCCTTTCCTGTATGGGGTTAATTGAGAAACCCCGGGCCAATGTCTTTGTAAGGACTCTCAGATCTGCCTGTGTACAGAAGAGAGACTTGGAAGGCTGTATAGAGGAACCTGAGCCTTCAATTGACAACTTGAGTTACAATCAGCCGTCGGGAAAGAATGGAGATCGTAAGTCAGGTGTCCACTGTAGTTAATATTTATTTTTAGGAAATAGAAGTAATATTTACTTTTAGGAAAAACAAGAGAAGATTCAGTGAAAAAGGGATGCATAGTGAGGAGGTAAAAAGATAATCATGTTGCTGTAGCTAGAATTAAAAGACTAAATGAATATTTTAAGACGTAAAGAATTGTCAAGGGAGTAAGAAATTGGTCTGAAGAGTTCTCCTAATGGCAATGAAATGCTCACATGTTCGACCCTTAAAATTAAGGAAGCACAGTGAGAACTTTCACGACTTGTACGTTTATTTACTGAGCACTTATTGTAAATACAGCACTAGGTCAAGAAATTGCATGTGTGGAGTGGAAACCAGCCAAAATAAATTGAGTGTGGTGGTGCACGCCTGTAACCCCAGTAGTGGGGAGGCTGAGGCAGGAGAATGGTGAGTTTGAGACTTGTCTTGGCATTTAATGAGTTGAAGGTTTCCTTGGATCACTGTCTCAAAAAAAGAGAGAAACTGATTAAACCTATAACCTAGTGAACTGTATCTCAAGCCTATATTCTAAGACTTCATCACTACCTTTACTTTCTAATTTCACTTTAGAAATATTGTTGGCTGCTAATGTTTTCTTCATTCTTGTATGAAATTGATTTCTTTATTTCAGTTTTAACATTTAAAGTTTTATATAATGAAGTATCTTGCAATTCTTTGAGTTATGACCTGTGTGTGTGTGTGTGTGTGTGTGTGTGTGTGTTTGTTTTTGTACTGGGAAATGAACTCAGGACTTTGCACTTGCCAGGCAGGCCCTTGTGCAGTTGAGCTATATCCCTGGTGTGTGTGTGTGTGTGTGTGTGTGTGTGTGTGTGTGTGTATGTGTGCATGTGTGAACATTTTCTGGTCTATGTAATTAACAATATAATACAATGGTGGGGATATTAAATGCTATAGTGAGAATAAAAATAGTTACAAATAAAGTTCACCTAAAGGCAGCCAATTAGTCATGCTGTTATTTAGGATGGTAATAATATTATTTCTCCAATCATTCATATTTTAGTGTCTAAGCACTGGTACTTGTTCCACAGTCATTCAGTATCTATTTCCTGGTGCCTAAGGTGGTTCTGAGAAAGCTTTCTAATCAACAAATATTTGTTAAAGGAATGGATGAGTGAAGAGAGCAAAATGGTCCTATTATTAAAAAGTTAATTTATATTTCCAAGTCAATTGTTGCATTAAATTTGAAAGCACATGTTTACTCTTTTGACTAGTTTTTTTTTCTACTCAGCATATGCCTTTAAGGGTAGTAGTCCTGTCCTTTTTATTTTAATGACAATTTTAAAGCTTTATTAGTTGTGAATATAATCTTTTATGCACAGGTGTATAAAAGAGGGAATGCAGGATCTCAAATTAAGATTAGGATGACTTTGATCAGAGGCCTGCATAATATTAAGCACTTAAAGTACTACAATTAAATAGGCTGAAAAAACTTGATGTCTCAGATTTTATATTTTAAATCACTATCATAGAGTATTAGCATTTGTGAACAGAAACAGATCTTTGAATAACCTATAATAACGTTCATATTTTATAAATATGAACGAGGAGTGTGGCAAGTTGTTAAAGAGCACAGTCTGTAGAACCCTCATGCCTGGATTTCAAACTTGACTTTGATACTTAGCAATGATGTAAATCTGGATTTATTGCTTTAGTACTGAATTACTGGAATATTTCTTGATTGCTTTGTGCCCATTTTATAATCTGAAAAATGGGTACAGTAAAATTTATTGAATGAAGCAATGTATGTAACATGAAATAATTAAAAATAGAAAAGGGTTGTGGAATTAGCTCAATGTGAATGCATGTAGTTCAACCCCCAATACCACCACCCAAAATAAATTAAAAAAGAAACTAAATTTTAAATGTAAAATTCAAAGCTGTCTTCATTTGCCGTTAGATGCACCCTCCTTAATCGCTTTTTATCACATTGTATTTCCTTCATAGCGCTTACCTGTGTGTTACATTGTTTTACTGATTTGTTCAGTTGGAGAGTAAATCCACAGTGGCAGGAACTTCGCCTGTTTTTTTCTTCAATCATATTTTATTGGTAGACTTTAGGTGTACATAATGATCACATTCATCATAGAGAATTTGTACCTGTACGTGATATAACTTCATTCTTTTTTTTTCCATTCTCCTACCCTCCCTTCAACCTCTCCACCACCTGTTTTTCCCAACCTGAATTCAGCGGGCCCAGAGGCTCCCTCCCAGGCACTGTGGCCCCTCTCTGGGGTGTGTCCTGTGACAGCGTTGGCATAGACCCTGATCCAGGGTTCTGGCTTCTAGGGGGAGCTAGACTTGATCTGCATTGTTCTGAAGTGAGTGTGCGGTGTACACAGTACTTCATTCAGGTTCCAGAGCTTATTTTAGGTCAGTTACTTTCTCTTATTTGATCTCAGTTTTCTGGCCTGCATAATTATATAATTAATTTAACATTACAGGCTTTAAAGTCACGATGAGGACAAAATGTGTTCATAATTAAGGGTATACAGCAGTCTTGAATTATCGGTATTATTTCAGGACTGGTAGTAGCATGCTTATTTAAATCATGTATATGCTGGATAATTCTTAATACACAGATTATCTACTAAATCATTCATATTGTAGATATCTCTATTAATTAAGTTAACAAAAGTATTGAAAGTACTACATGAAGCTTTATCTTGATGATATTCTAAGGATTCCCTAATCCTGAAAGCTTTATAAAAATTTAAGGTACCGTACTGTTGTCTAGGTCCTTGCTTCTCAAAGGACAGCCCTGGAATTAGCAACAGCAATATTCCCGAGGATTCCAGTGAAGAAGCAGAATCCTAGGTCCCTGTTTCACACCTAGTGAATTACAGCTGCATTCTACCAGCCGTGCTCCTCCCTTTTCAGACCAGGTGATCTGTGAGCACTTCGATGTTTGCGATGCTTGGCTTTCAGGTGATATTTTTAAAGGGGGACAAACAAGAATCCCAGAGCAAAGAAAAGAAAACATGCAAATATTCCCCACTGAGCTAAGACAGCTCATCTGACTTCCTAAAAAACAGTAAGTCTAGAGCAATAGAGCCTTGTTAAATTGAGAGGGAAAGAGGGGTTTATAGTCACCGTCTACTGGAGATTCCTGCCTTATTGCATAACACGGGCTCTCTTTTGAATAAGCTCATACAAACACTGGCAGAATTGTCCTATTATACACATTGTACCCTCTGTTCTATAGAGTAAATTATAAAAGTGTGAAAGTATAATGGCTATTACGAGAATATTTTAATAGGAAGGGATAAAATAGTAATTCGAGAAAAACGATTCCCCAAGGGACTAAAGATTAGGATTAAAAGGAGAGTTAGAATAGCATAGAGGTAATTCAACATTTGATTAAGGACTTAATCTACTTATCTCCATTCAATTCAAGCTTTTTTCAAATTATTAAGATTTGCTGAAATGAGAATTATTTTTAGATGTTCTTGCCCCAGAGTATCAGAGCGGAAGATAAAGGATAAAAGGCCCTCTGATAACATTGATGTAGAGACGGTGATTATGAAAATGATCACACTGTATTCTGTAAACTTCTTGAATGTGGAACACCCTATCAAAATTCTCTGATGTTCACGGAAAAGAAAAGTTTACAGTGGAAAGGGCCAAGTGTGCTGTGTGCAGACGTACTGTGTGATGAAGGCAGTGACCTCAGTGAAGGGACCGGGGTGCAACAAGAAGATAAATAAAGGAAAAAAGAGAAAAAAGACCAGTAGAACTCTGATAATTGAATTGTATTTGGAAAGATAAATTGGTCAGTGGCATTGCGTGTGCGGGGGAACCTTACAACTACAACACCCCCGAGTTCATAAATACACCAGTATCCATTTTTTCATTATTAGTAGACGGGGCTGTGTCCTTCCCTTTGATGACGGTAACGAGTTCTATGACATTGCCACTTTGAGTTCTTGCTTCATTAGATTGGGTGACTGTTTATTTGAAATTGTAATGAAATATTTACTTTATAGAGCTGTAAGGATTAACTGTGATAATTGAGTGAGGCTGATCTGGAGCTTTCAGAGTAATAGGTCCCCCTTGTTTGAATACAGAGCGCAGCGAGAATGAAGGCGCGAGTGAGTGTGTTTCTGCCTGTCACTTTCTTTCTACATGTTGCTTTTTCTTCTGGAGATAAGTGGGCCTAATGCTGAACAAATACTGGAAATCAGAAGCCACTGAGAATCATTCGCCTCTAGCTTTCCCATGGCAGCATGATAGACGCTCAATCAAAGAGCCCCCTCCTCTCAGCAAAGCAACAATTTTGTCACCACGAGCAAATCCAATTGAAAAGTCCCTTGGACTGAGAGGAGAACTCCAGTTGTCAGAATCAGCAAACAGAATGAAAAGAACTAAGAAGAGTAAATTGGCACCTGGGGCCTCCATGGTAGCCTGTGATAGGCTGTGGCATTGTGTTGGGTAGACATTCAGCCATTTTCAGATATAATGGGAGAAATTAATGCAAATGAGTCAATGGAATGAAATGCATTTTAATGCAGATTTGAGGGACTATCCCGAACTGCTTGATAACAAGTCCCTTTAAGAAAAGGCTTACATTGTGAGGACTCATTTTTTCCCCATTTCTTCTCACTAGTGCCTCATAAGGGCCCTTTGTTCTCTAAGTAAACTCTTTCTAAACTATTGACATTGCTCATTTATGTGAATTTTAGATTTTTTTTCCCCCTGACAAAGTAGCCTTGGGTGATCTGGGAAAACGTTAATTGCAAGAGGACAAGGAAACTGGCTGAAACAAGAACTGCAATCATTAAGTGTAATGTTGCAGTTGTCCATGCCTCATTATAACATGCATACAAGGCAATAAAATGCATGTTTCACAAACAAATCTTTTGACAACTATAGTTCAAGAGCCTCCAGCTGTTCTGCTTTTTTACATCTATTTCTCTTGGTTTAGTGGTCATTATTGAAGCTAAACTTTGGATTCCCAGAACATCCCTTCCTATTGTGCAAGAACCATGATAATTTCAGAAAGTGAAAAGTTTGTTGTCATTTTTTTTTTTTTTATTTTACCGGTTTCCAAAGTTAACCAGAATTTCTTTCTAATGTTTTGCTTTAGAAATGACACTTAGTAATAATGGGAAGGAGGGAGCTCGATCTCAAGAAAGATTCTTTCACAAGCCAGTATTGAGAATAGTCAGCTCCCTTAGGCTGGAGAGAAAGCAGAGGTTGAAAAATGAGAGCTTCCTCTTCCATTGTTAAGTTGCTTATATTTTCACTGGACTATAAATATGTACCAGTTTTAAAGGACAAAAATAGTTAATCAAATGAAAGGGTCATCAAGTGTAAGTGCAGCTTGAAGCTGGTGAACCGACGGACTCACAAGAAAAGCCGCCTGAAAGGGGGAAAAAAAGGTAACAGATTCAGCATTGTCCAAAAGTTCCAGACCAGTGATTAATGTGTAAGATAATGGACTTGGGAAATGAGTAAACACTCCCCATGCTCCCTGCTTTGTGCTTGAACGCCCTGATGACAAGGGCAGAGCAAGGTGAGAATTTAAACAGGACCACAGGAAAAAAGAGACAAAGACCAGCAACAGCATTTTGCAGGAGCTAGGGGGAGTTTACCCAGTCGCGGTACAGAAGGTACATAATAACTTTCTTCAAAGCACGCATTAACAGTGTACTAATTTAAACTTCACCGTGGCACAGAATTACTGGAAGAAATTATATGCCACTCTGTCATCTTTTAATATAACAGATATTTATACTCACCTGTATTCATTTATTTGTTAACTTTGGCAGACCCATTATGAATTCAGGTGAACATTTGCCTTCAGATGATGTCGCATCCTCAAGGAGAGCAGACATCGCATTTTGATTAAATGTACATTTCAAGTTATTATTTGAATAATTATACAGATACCTTTTGGAGTCTTTCTCTGCGAAAGGATTTCCACATCTAATGCCTTTTCAGTGGTTGCATTGCATTTTTGGCCATGTGTTCTTGCTTGAATAAACAGTTTCATGATGGTGATTTAGGGACAATCAAATAACATGAGAGATATTATAACTTCCCATCTGCTGAATGTCCGATATGTTGAGTTTGTGTCCCCCAAAACTGAAGAATGCTAAGGAAAAACGAAGGTGAAAAGCATGAAATATTTACTAAGGGAAAGTTTCTAAGAGAGACAGAAGGAGGGCTTGGAAAGTGGGTTACCCAGGAGCCCACTTCTCTGGGAAGTTTTATGGAGTAAAATCGGTAGGTGAGTATAAGTTGGACAAAACTATGATCAACTAATACGATTACATTTATAGTCACTCAGGTAATATTGATCCAATTGAAAAAATCACAAAGTGGGTGAGGGTGGGACAAAACTATTGTCAACCAATACAATTACAAGAATAGTCGCTTACGTGCTATTGATCCAATGGGGAAGCAAGTCATGTAGCAAGTGTTCATAGACCAAAGAAGGACTTTTCTGGAAGGGGTGGGCCAGGGAGGTTTTGGTTCCCTACCCAAGATGATTGATGTCTACTTCAATATCAGCCTTTGCTGTTCATCCCTAGGGGAAGCAGGTGGGTGGAGTTGTTTTTTGACTTGAGGTCTGGCCTTTAACAGAATGAGCCTCTACCCATGTTTGTAATGAATTTTCATCTTTTGTAGGGGCTTCTTTGATTGCCTGTAATATTTCTATCTAACTTAGTTGCCCACAACAATAGTGGCATTAAGGCTTTTTATGCATATATAATACTTATTTACATTGCAGAAAATGGACTGTATTTTGTTCCTTGGTTCTCTTTAAGTCTCTCTAAGTACCTACAGAGATGTTTTTATTGTTTCCTTTATAGTATAATTAGTGAAAAAATGAATTTCATCAGTCTCTTACATAAAAACCCTTTCTGCTTCTGTCAGACTATATGTTCATTTAAACATATCACACCTGACACATATTGAGTGTTTATCAGTCTCTGGACAAATACTACCAACTACCTACCTTCCAGTGTTTAGCAAACTTCAAGCATTCACCATGCAGACACTGGTCACAGTCCTGGGTCTTTGTACACTCCCAGGCAATCATGTCTTTGGTCAACAACTTAAAATATGTGAAATTATCATGCTGGTTATGAATTTTGAATATTCATAGACCTTCTTTTAATCATGAAGCTTATCTTATATGTGTTATAAATTTACTCCTTAACTTCAAAAACTTGAGATTGCATCTTCCTAAGTCCCTTCAAAGTGGTATTCCTGAAAAGTATACTGATACTAAAATTCCACTGCAGTGATCCACAGCTGACCCGGCATTTTCCTACCACCTTGGCAGTCTTTTCAGTTTTTCAGTGACAGAGCTGTGAGACTCCTTTTATTACACCCATTTCAGTGGTTAGGAAGAATGGTCCCTAGAGAGGTCCAGTGGTTTAGGCTAGACAGAAGAAACTCAACGGAACCAGGACGTGGGCATTGGTCCATTTATTTTACTAAAGCCTCAAAGCAAATGCTTTACAAAATCATATCATTTCTTTATATTGCTCTTAATTTAGTGCTTATGGCATTTAGGGCATTAAAACAGTTTTTCTTAATTTTCCTTTTGATTCTGAGTCTTGAGTTACTATGTATTGATTTAAGTGATATTTGAACATTTAATTGAATGCATGTTTATTATGAGTTACTGAGGCATAATATTAATTATTCAAGCTAAATAAACTATTTTTGCTTTATGTCAATAACAAGCCCTTTCAAAAATCTTCAAACGTGTGTTACATTTTTACTGGGACTTTTAATACCTATTTCTCATGTTTTATGCATTGGATTTTATTTAACAAGAAATCAAACGGTGGCAGCATATGAGTTTTTTGTTACAAATTTGTTATGTGAGCCATTGTTGCTCCTGAACCTTTAAATTCACTATGTCATTCTCATAAGTGAAAAGCAGCCAGGCAAGCGCATATCCTCATTTGACATTTCTGTGATAATCAGATATTCAGTCTTTCTTGGTTTAAAGCAAATTTCCTAAACATGCTCTGAGAGTTAAGATTAATTTTCCTTTAGACAATTCATCATGAATTTCATATCTTGCTATTAAATATATGGTGGTTTCAAAGTCCTTAATTTGTATTTCTATCCTAAAGATGATTGCTTTGTATTATAATTATCTCTTTTCATATCTGTCTTCCTCATTAAACTGTAAGTTCATCTGGTTAGAGGGATCTTGCCCTATCTTGATCTTTATTTCTTTGATTCCTAATACACTGTCTAGGACATACTTGCCGTTCAACACAAAGTCTTTTAAAGTAATTGTTTTCAGTGGTTTGAATATGAACTTTCAGCCATAATCTAAGTGCCTTCAGAAATACAAGTCTTAAAATGATGTTAAATATTTGGAATGATTAGGAAATAAAAATGGAATCTCTACTAAATCTAGTCCAAGGGTTTTTATTTACCTGTTTGTAATGTTATGATGAAAATAAATACTTCTAAAATTCATGTGAATGGAGGAAGGCAGGTAAGGGATAACCCAGTTTAATTTGAAGACTTAATATACAAGTCCATCTTTATTCTTAGACATAATAGTTGCAGAAAGTAATGTTTCACAGTTTTAAAGATGCTTGTGTACAAATGTATGGCTTATTATTTCCTCTTAATTTACATAATTGACAGTCAGATTATATGCTTCCCAGCCCAAACTGTCTTAATCTTTGTAGTGCCATTAGCAAAACAGGCGAATCAGACCACACTTACAGACCCTTCCTGCT
Organism: Chinchilla lanigera; assembly: GCF_000276665.1. Classification (NCBI taxonomy): domain Eukaryota; kingdom Metazoa; phylum Chordata; class Mammalia; order Rodentia; family Chinchillidae; genus Chinchilla; species Chinchilla lanigera. The sequence goes on from NW_004955404.1 coordinate 34,843,076, forward strand.
CTGAACCTAAGTGAGACCTTAGGTGAGCAATTCACACTTTTGGGAATCAGTTTCCCCTACTGAAAAAGAATAAAGTTCAGATTAATTGCTAGCTTTGTTCAGAGTAATAAAATCAGTGGTGGCTTAGTCTGGGCCAGTGATAGATAGAACATTTTAAATATGAAGACTCTTTTTTTTTTTTTTTTTTTTGGTTTTTCTTCTGGTACCGGGAATTGAACTCATGACCTGCAGGCACTGTGCTGCTGAGCTAAATCCCCAGCCCCCAAATATGAAGACTCTTGTGAGAATAGTTTTTTAAATATCCTATTGTCAACTTTGCTGGTCTCATCAGCTTCATGATTAAGCCTCTAAGTATGTAGCGCCTTTAGTGTTCAAAGTGTTGCTGTAGCTCATGTGTGGTCAGTTAATAACAATTCATAAAATATAAAGGTTTTTCTTATACAGTCCTTGGTTAAGATCAGCTTTAAAAATATAATAAAAACAGAGAACCTCAAGCACTCAAGCTGGGAAAGTAGATCTTCCTGGTAACTCCACTGAACACTGTTATTCAATACAGCCACACGTATTTTTAGTCAGTGTCTTAGGATGCTGACTTGGAAGATGATAAAGCAAAGCTCATAGAGTTATTTTTTTTCACTCTTACACAAAGTTAACTTTTTCTTGTTAATTTTCAGTGAGAAAGAGATATATTTTTTTATGACTTTTTTTCCTGATTTTTCTCTCCTACTAAGAAAAAAATATTATACTAAAAGAAATGAGAAAAATTAAAAATGATACTAGTGTTTGGTAAAATACTTTCCTTATTATTGCGCTGGTGTTTTTATTTTGTGCCTGACTGGCCTACATTATAGTGAATTGCCAAATAGGAGCATCTTTCCACATTTTTCAGAGTTGTGATGTGCTACACATTTTTGACATTTTTTTAGATCATGTCTAAAAGAAATAGTTTGGCCTATATTTGTCTTTAATTGAATGTTGTTTGAGAATTTCGTGAAATGCTTTAGGAAATGTGAGACACTCTAGGGTATTACAAAATCTGGGCAGGAAAGCACGGGCCTACAGAGCAGTTACTAAATTCTGACAGCTGTTGGGTCAATGGACTAAGCCATTTAACCTCAATAGACCTCATATTCCTCATCTATGAAACAAAACTCTGAGTGCTGACCTACTTCGTGGTTCAGGTTGGCACATCTAAGAAAATACTGGAGGAGCATCCCCTGCAAAGCATGAATTCTCCTATCTTCCAAGAACTTTGCCAATAGTTTACTGAGTAGAGAGTCGCTGCATGGCGTGGAAAGGGGAAAGAGGGGACAAATCATTATGTGTAGTTGGATGGAAGTCAGGAAGCCAAACTCAGATTTTGAGGGATATTAATTGAGGCTCTCCACATCAAGACCCGTGGGTAATGCCAGAAGGGAAATGGGCACAATCAGAGAGGAAACATTAATCAGGGAGCTGGCTGTGAATTCCTCTATTTTAAGGCATTAATAGATCAGTTGTGAGTTTTGCTTCAGGAAACAAATATTTTGCTGTAACAGGATATGAAAAAAAGAAAATGGAGAAAAATGAAAGAAATATTTGTGTGGTTTACATGTACAGTACATGTAAGAAAATGATCATGAGTCAAATCACCAGGAAAATCTGATTTAGTTATGCTATTTTTATATGCCCTTGATTTGGTGACCTAGGCAATTAGAACATATTGAAAAACTAAAATGTGCAATCACTTATAGTTTGACATGGCACAAGAATTACTTGATATTATTTTTGTATGATTTGTGCACATACCAACCAATATTTCTTTTAAAATGGGATAGAACACAGAGTCTTTGGTTTTAAAAAGGAAATATGGAATAATCAAAAAAATAAACCATTGCAGATAATTGAGAATTGATTATATTTCAAACACTCAAAATGTGGAAAGTTCTGAAGCGTTCTACTTACAAAGGGAATAAGGTAGGTGGTAGTAAAATACTGAGCACAATTTTCTTCGTACTATTACTAGAACAGTGTCAGCAATCTATGAATGTTTGTGTATTTTTGAGCATTGGATATCCCAACTTTCTTATTTATATGTCTAGATAAAGTGATAGATAAAAAGAGACATCTAAAAAACTTGCATACTTACTGCTTCAAGCTAGTACATCTGCAAGCAAATGTTGAAATAAAGATTAGCCTTTTTTTGCATGTGGTGGTGCAGGAACCTTTTAAGGGATCTATGAATTATTGCTTTGGTTCAGCATGAGTGCAGTAAGAAGAAATGTACCTCATCTGTAATACACTGTGTAGACTAATATCAGCTCCTTTTTTCTTATATTGCAGCGAGATATTGATCTGGTAAAATGGTACCATATTGGAGCTGTCTGTTGTGGTATTCATCATACTGTCACATCCCTAGTGCCTTGGAGTTATTGGAAAGTGGAATTGAGAGAGTTCTGTCATTTGGTGTGGCAATCCATTCACAGGACAGTCACTATGATATTTGCAGTGGTTCGGTTATTTTTCTAGCTGGGATAGCTTCACCTCTAGTAACAAGAGGGTTTTTCCATCATCTTATGCATAGGAGTATTAATAGATTAGGTTTAACTCTTCTCTAGCTTGCTTTCCTTGTATATCATTGCTCTTTCCTAGTCGCTGCTCACACCTGCTGCCTGTCCCAAAGCTGATGCATTGAGTTCATTCCTCTGGGACTAGTGTATCTGAGCCGGAGCTTCAAGCTTCTCTGCTTTTATCTGATGTTAGTAAGGAGGTAAAAGATGAACTTTTATATGTAGAATGCTCTGAGCTTTTTTCCACACTTAAATATCAGTTAACGTTAAAAGAGCTTTCAAAACTAAAAAAAATATTGTCACTCTTCAATGACTAGCTAAGGAAATTTGAATGAAATATTTTTGTTTTGGATTTTTGTTAATAACTTGATGATTTTAATAGAAAGCCATGTTTTCCTTTTTAAAAAGCAAGAATGAGTCATTTGGTTTGGGGAAACAACTATTATCTACTAAGGAATGTTAATATAAAATGTGTAAGATTTGATTGATCATCTTCAGGATGATGAGGTCCTGAGTCTCAGGGACTGAAATTTTAGCTTTGTGAACAACTGAACAAGGAAAAGGGAAGGGATGAGATCCAGTTTGTAAGAGTTTAAATGCAATTTAAAAGTTAAATAATGTCAAAGTAGGTGACTATTTAGATAGATACTAATGTAAAAATTTTGGCTTCCAGAAACTAAGATTATAATAATTTGGAGAAAGTGTTTTTCACATTGGCATTTGAAAAAGTACTAAATATGCAAATGTGATGTGTGCTATTGCTAATATGCATCCACAGCGTGTCGATGATAGCTCAGAAGGAGCTTTCGAACTATTTATGAGCTATGACATGCTTTGTATTGAGTTATCCATAGGTTTTTTATGTTATCCTTTAAAATGTCTACTTCTTTGCCTTCGGTTTAGAAGGATTAAAACCTCTGAGAAGATGTATTGTTGTGAGTTGTCTGTTCCTTCGCTTGCCAGTATTTTTATATTGCATTTATTAGAAAGGAAATGCTAAAGGAAATGCTAATTTCTCAAAATGAATTTGAGAAAAATAATGAGAATTTTTAAAAAATCTGAAAAAGCATTACTGTAAATTTGATAATACATATTTATAGATTCATATGTAAAGCTTCAAATTAGTAAAGTAACAAATGTTGATCAGCAACTGTATACAGTAACTATAATTTGACCTAGGTATATTAAATTTTTATTTTCTATTTATTTGACTTAGTTTGAGTTATTGGTTAATATGAAGTGAAATGCATTATTATAATACGTGAGAATCCATAGAATTTAACATTTTGTTGGCTTAAAACCTGCTATATTGTTAAAATATCATGTCAGTTTTTGCCTCTTCACTTTTTTATTTACTCTCGTAGCTGCTCCTTATTTCAGAGGACAAACATTTTTTTAAAACAGCTTCCACATACCATACCTTAGATCAGGGCGTGCTAGAGATGAACATTTCTTTCAAGAAAACCAACATGTTCAGCTATCATTTCATCAAGATTATAATGTATGATTTTAAAAAAATTCCTGTATCCTGTCATGGATTTAGATCACCAGGATCTTTCATGATTAGAAAGGACATAATAGTAATGTTTTTGCAGAGCCATGATTGTGCTTCTGGTATTCACTAGAATGGACAGAAATAGAACATCAGTACCCTCTGTAAACAGTTTCAGTTTGATTGGTGTACATGATAAAAATCTTGGCTTCTCAGTGCATTTAGGTGCTGTCATAGCTGTTGTTTCCAAATAAGAATGCGGTGTGATGTTATTATAGTAAACAGCACTTAAGCACAGCTGGCAGAATTGATCAGGGCCACATTAGCGTGAACTTCAACAGATGACTGACGCAGCAGAAACAATAACTGAATATGCAAACAGTTCTCGCAGTGAATGCTCAGGGGATCAGGCACCATTATTTTTAACTTTGAACAGGGGAAAGGGGCAGATTTGTAACCTCCTTCCATAAAGAAAGGTTCTGGGTATTATGTAAACATCTGACTGCCATTTATAATGGTAGTTAGTTACAATGCAAAACTGAAGTCTCCCCTGACTATTTACATTCCATTAATTATTAAAGGAGAAAAACATAAACATCAGATAACTTTGTTTAATGTTTCACATAGGATTTTTTAGCTGTCTTTTCTCAATTAATGCTAGTTATCAAGAATTTCTGGTTAACTTGGACAGCAATGTATGCATTTCATTGATGGCTCCCATCCTTCCTTTAATTATTACAAGAGCTAATTATATGAACTACATATTGTACTGCTGTTCTTATTAAAAGTAAATAGTGTGCAGATGCTGTGTTAGAAAGCATTTATGCCCGGTATTGCTTTTATTTTTGGTTTTAAGGCCAATTTATATTTACTATATTATGAAAAAGCCATGCCAATGACAGTGAGGACAATTAAACTAACCAGTACTTGCATTTCAAACTTTAGCACTTTATTATTGAATTATAAATAAATAATTTGCAATATTAAACAATTAGTTTTGTGATGCATTCCAGTTATGACGTGTGTTAAACGAAATGGTATAGTACTTCGATTGGATTGCTGTTGAAAAAACCAGTTACTTGAAATGCTAACTTTTCTCATTGTTTTGTAAGATTATCAATTCTTCTTTTATATATTCATATATGTATGCATTTATTAAATAAATATGATGATGGCATTCCAGCAATGTAAGGCACCTATCCTCAGCCCAAGAACTGGGAAAACAATATAGGAGACACAGTTATTGAGTGATAGTCGTGATTGCTATTGGCGTGCTAAGGAACACTCAGTAGCCCAGACCGATCATGAGAGCGTCCAGGAGATGGTGCTTAAGTGTAATTCTAGTATGAATGCGGAATAAGGAGGAGGGTGAAAGAGTGCCCCCAGCCAAGAGAAAGCACGGGAGACGGCAAGTTGGTGAGGGAATGTGACGTAATTAGCCGTTTTACCTGTTGCTCATGTCCAATAGATCGTGTGACACATAGTAGGTGCTCCTATAAATAACTGCTTAAAAGGCTTAACATCCAAATAATGAAAAGTGTTTATTTTTGTCAACTTGGCTGTTTTTACTACTCGTGGTCACCTTTCTTTAATCATTCCTCCACAGTTCCTCAGCTCTAGACTTATTTAGCTCTTATCTCTCCATTCACAGTGCTTGTTTTTAAAATAGGGACAATGGCAATAGTGCCTGGGATGTTGAGTTGTTGTGAGGCTTAGAGATAAAGTTTATGAAACTTCTGGCCTTTACTTGGGAACAGAGAGTGGTAGAAATGACTAACAGTTTCCTATTTGCTGCTCCTTTCAATAACATTCATTTTCTTCCATGCATTGTGTTTCAAATCTGGGAAGGATTCCTTAATCCTGCACGCAGGGAGCATCCTTGCAACGCTGTAATCTACAAGATGACGGAGAATATTAGTAATAATATTAGAGTAGAGAACTCTTACTGTTAAGCATTGTGCTAAATGTGGGGGTTTGTAGAATGTCTCATGCTTCGCTGATGCAATCACAACTTTTATCTGATATGTGCAACTTTTTCTTAAGAAATTTCCAAATATTTCATATTTTGCACTAACTAGAAACTACTCATTGTACATTTTTCAGGAAATTAAAATCTCACTGTCTTGTATAATACCTAAGTTATTGGATTTTGGATTGCTGAACAGAAAATATTTGCAAATATGTAAAATAATCCATTATCCTAATTTTCTGGGTAATTTTCATGTTTCAGGTAGAATAGAGGTAAATTAGTAAAATGAACTGATGCCAGGAAGAATTACATACCAGTGAAGGGATCGTCTCACACATTTTTGAAATCCTTTCATTATTATCTGAGATAATAAAAAGGCACTAATCTTTGAGAACACGGGAAACCTATTTCTAATCGCTTTCCACGAGGCAGAGACTTGAGGAGCAAAGGTGGCTGCAGTAGCAGGTGGAGAGGAGCCTGGTGACTTTATGCAGTGGACTTTCAACATTGAGCCCAATAGGAAACTATATTCTGGGGATGACAGGGCAAACAAACACATCGAACATTCTAATGAGACAAGTAGCCCTTTCCCCTGGTGTCCCCTCTTTCCCTGTTTAAAAATTAAAGGCCCGCAGGGCGGGGGATTTAGCTCAGCGGCAAAGCGTCTGCCTGGCAAGCGCAAGGTCGTGAGTCCCGTTCCCGGTACCGGAGAAAACCCCCCCCCCAAAAAATAAATTAAAAAATTAAAGGCCCGCCAGGCACTTGGGGTACCTGCCTATAGTCTCAGCAACTCAGGAGGCTGAGACAAAAGGATTGCTTTAGCCTATGAGTTCCAGGCCAGTCTTGGCAACACAGCAAGACTTTCATCTCAAATAATAGTAAAAATAATAGCAATAATACTGAAATGAAGAGCCGAGATTCTCTTTTTCCATTTACAAAATGAATGTGTTCACTTTTGTTAAACAATGTCAATGTTACTCTACTTCAATGTGTACTTCGTTTTTTCTTCCTTCAGTATTGTTGTGTAGCTTTTCTTTTTATTCTGTTCATTGAACATGGTCACTCATGTTCATGTGTCTCAGTGCATATGTAAATACTGAGTAGTCAGTAATGAATGAGAAATTTAATTTGGATTGCAAAGGTATACTGCCTTATCTAATCTAGAGTTGGAAGTTACCACACCATCCCTCCAAAACACTTTTTACTTTTCCCTAGAACATCTTGTTTGTTCACCAGATAGGTTCACGTACACACTGGCCAGATCCTTTCTATACCTTAGGAATGTGAAAGTGGATGAGAAAAGTCTCAGAATTCTTACCTGAAATCCGTGTAGTCTCTTTGCCCCCCAAAAGCTGTTACAATGCTATGCAAGGGCCCATTAAGACATAATTCAATTAGAATCCCACGGGAAATGAGGCTAGAAGACTGAACTCAAATTTCCTGCTTCCTTCCATGGACCCAGGAGAGACACTTTCAAGGTAAATATAGCTTCTGAATTTATCTAAATCAAACATGTACTGAAGAAATCCCAGAATCCCCTGGGCTTCCTTGTATGAAGCCCAGCCTGGGCACAAGCACTTTTCATCTGGGAAGCTTGACTTTAATCATTCTTTCTTATTAATTCTATACAGTGTGCTGACTAAATGACAGAACTTACTTTTAACCCACATCATTCTAACTAGTTTGAATTATAGGTAATGTTTTTCTATATAATTATCCCACTCCTTGTATAAAATAAGTATTACATATCATATAGTTATTAAGCTACATTTTTTGGCAGGGAATATTTATTAGACAGTGTTGATAGTATAGTATATTTTAAATTATATTTTATTGAATAGATTCACTATGAAGGTACATAGCATTAATTTATAGTTCATGAGAACATCAAAATTCAGGGGCTGGGGATGTAGCTCAGCGGCACAGTGCCTGCCTGGCAAGTGCAAGGTCGTGCGTTCGATTCCCTGTACTGGAAAAAACAAACAAACAAACAAACAAAAAATCAACTTACTACATTTGTGAAGGAACTTAGAATCTTTTATAAACTTATATGAGCAACCAATTCAGGTTAGCACCAGACACTCATAAGCTCAGATAAGGTCAGATAACAAAAGCTGACCTGTAGGTGTAGTATGGAGTTTCTTTAACCATTTTTTTGTTGCTGGGGCACTAAGCATAACCATCGTATGGTAGGTTTGCTGGTAGGACCTTAGTATGGAAGTTTTATCAGTACCTGATAATATTTCCCATTCATTTCATCTTATTAAAATCATTATGCCTTTTAAAATACTTTTTTTTTTTTTGGTACCAGGAATCCAACTCAGGACCTTGCGCTTACCAGACTGGCACTTATGCCACTGAGCTATATCCCCAGCCCTTAAAATACTAAGTTAAAAAAAAAAAACAAAAAACAAACTACAATTAAGTGAACTAAGTTTATCAGTGACTAAATCTGAACTTCCAAGTGTTATTTTTCTGTTAACTTTGAAACTCCTACTTTCTCATCTATAAACGGAAAGAGTTACTGTACATTCTCTTCCAGTCCTACCTATGTTTCCTTTTTGTTATACATTTTAGACACATTTTCCTCCTCTATTGTTACTTGATATGAGGTAATAGTTGCTTTATAAGATATTCTCTGACTTGTTAGTAAGTATGGATAATCGATGTTTTGAGATGCAGTGAAGGAACATTGTAGAGAAGCACTACAGAGCCCTGCAGTTTTCCTGGGACTGGGTGCCTTGATTTGTTTGAATAATGGCAAGTCTCCATGCAGTCTCCCGAGAGTTGGTGAAATTTGCTTGGAAAATTGTAACATTGTAACATTGTCAATAGGGCATAGAGTTGCACCTTTACATGACTATAAATGATCTTGTGCTTATTTGGCGATTATTTCTCCAGGAGAGTTTACACTGAATTATTTTTTAACCTGCCTGTCATATTTGGATGAAACAGCTTAGTTGGTAAAAACCTGAAACAGGTAATGATGTTTCATCTAGGCTTCTGTGCCATGTTATTGCCGTTTAGAAATCTATTCAAATTTATATATTGTGATAGTATAACATCATGTTGATTTTGTTACCTTTTATATTCTGAGGTCAAAGGCACACCAAAAGTTGTGTAATTGTATTTTGGGATGCCTTTACTGCCAAGCATCATTTTTTGAAGGCCTTTGTGTGTCTATTATAGATAGGGTGAAAATAGTAAGCCTGTAGCTGAACTTGAAGGAGAAAAAAGGGAAGAACAAGTGAGCACAGAGGCACTCTTCACTAAGTAGGAAATTTATGAAAAGAAGTAGTGGGAAGGGAGAATGTTGAGCAAAGAAACACCATCTTTCCCAGTACTCAATGCCATGTAGGTCACAACTGAATTATATAAATATTATTTAATTTGATTTTTTACAGCAATCTTTAAAGCAGATAGCATCATTGCCATGTTATATATGTCAAAACAGAGCTAAAGATATGAATTTGCCAAAAGTAACTGAATAAATAAACAAAAAGCCTTTGATTCTAATTCTGATACTTCATCTAACAGAACCTTGTTTAGTGGCTCATATATTTTGTGCTTGAATCCAGGGAAAAGCTGCTAGGACACTGAAGAAAAACCTGGGGGTTTGCTCAAACTGACATAGACTTGCTGTTTTATTTTTATGCATTTAAAGTACACTTGGAAGATATTTTCTTTTTGCATGGGTTCTCGTTCTGTGGTATAAAACTTGATTTATAATTTTCATACAAGTATTTAAATCTGGAATGAAAATGAGCATTCATGAACAATATTCCCTCAAGGTCATTAATTCTGTGAATAAATAATTTTTTATTTTGTGAAAAAATTTCATAACAAAGTAATAAGAGAATAACAATGGTTAATACACTGTGTATCATTCATTATCTTCAAAGTAGTTACTCAGAGTATAAGATGTAAACTAAAAAGATTCTTACCAAACAGAAACAAAGAGAACAAACAGATTATTGCACAAAACTTTCAACAATCTAAGATAAAGTAGTAATACAAATAAAACAAATTAGCACGTATATTAGAATATTTTGGAAACAATGGAATGTATTTTGGAAAAGTATTCGAACCTCTCCATACTTTTTATTTATCTTTTTTTTTATTTTGCTGTTTGTGTTTACACAACACTTTAGTCATTTCATTTGACAGCTGTGCAAAAGACCTTTAAATATCTCATTTTTGTTGCTCTAAATATATTATAAAACAAACATATACATACACACACATTCTCATTGCTTGGCTCTATTAGTTGTCAGACACTTTGCTTTTCTCAGGAAGCAAGAAGAATATATTTATTACCTGCTCCTATTTGGGAGAGCCACACTAATTTCCCTAAAGCATCAGGATTCTCCAGATATTTGATCCTTCAGAACCTACAGATTATCCTTTTAGCTCTACCATCCGCAAGGCAAGATCACACCCATTCCTTCACTGTTTCCTTAGCCAAGATTTTCAAATTTCACCTCTGGATGCTTTCTAGTATTTCTGCCTTCTTTAAATGTATCTGGCATGAGTTAACTGATGCAGAAGACAGTGAGAATTCTAAGAGCTTTGTCTGAGACACAGTACTTCATGCTCTTGTGAGCTTCTAAAATTGATGAGCTGTATTTCTTTTTCGTCCCTAAATTAAAATATATAATAAAGTGGGTAGTTTATCCAAACATTATCATTTCCAAATCATCAAGTGCTTCAACCTTTTATTGTTGCTTTTTTATCATTTAGGGGAAACTCTATCATTGCAGAAAACAAATTTATTAAGTGAAATTCTTTTAGTAAAATGAGATTTTCACCAAATGTCACAGTATTAAAATTTCCTCATTCACACCTTATCTGTCCTCCATGCTGTTTAGAGTTTGGAATGAGAAGAAAAGTGGGCACTTAATTCCTTTGTTAAATTTTCTCTTTTAAAGCTTTCCCAGATTGGGGGTTTCTATCAAACTGATAAAATCTTTCTGTAAACTTTCAACATAATAAGGGAAGCCAAGATCACATGAAAACACATACATGTGCATGATAATTTAATCATTTCATCTGAAAGACATGCAAAAGACCTTTAAATGTAAATCTTTTTTCTAGTATAAATATATTATAAAACGAGTTTTTTCTAAACATTTTAATTTTTCTAAAATATTTATTTTTATAAAATCATACTGCTTAAAAGCACTTAAGAAATGTAAATCACCTAAGGAATTAAGTCCCATATCTCTTATTTATCAAAAAATATCTCCCAGACAAGTTCAGACTTGAGTTCATTTATGAGCTCAGAACATTTAGGCAAGATACTTCTATTCTCTACCTTTTCTTCCTGCAAGAAAAGAAATACCTACCTTATAGAATTAGGGTAAATATTTTAAAAAGTGAAACCGTTGCAAAATATCTAGCTCCTTGTCTTTAATAATCCTTCCAATATCAGTCCTTGAATTCAGGCAGACTGGGTAGTCTTGCCATTCTTTCTAGAATTAGTATTGTTATGATTTTCATCTCTATGTATCATTTCTAGTTAGGTCTCCTGCTAAGGATATTTTCTCCAGTCTGTTCTACATATCTATGGTCTGTTTCATTGAGTGGGAACGGGTGACCATAAAAACAATCTCCATAATCTTGTCTAGCTTCCATCTAATGGGTGTATATGTTTTCCTCTCCGTATAATTAAAAACTCACCCATCTCCATGACTTCAGCAATTCATTAATAATTCAAAGCGTTGTCCAATCCAGAAGTCAGTGTGTGAGTTCTTCCATTTGTTACATGACTTTCGGGGGAACTTTGCTACATGATACATAAATACCTTTCAAGAAGTAGCCATGTGAGTAAAAAGTACTAGAATATGTCTAAAGAAGAGATAATAAGAACAGGAGAAAAAGTAAAGGCAAATTTTGCTTATTTAAGTATTCTATATGCTGATTTCTTCACATACTAATCTTTGGAACTCCTCCAAAGTAAAAGCACAGGTTGAAATCTTTTCAGGTTATTAAAGAAAAATAATACACAAAATGATGTTGATTTTGAGATATTATAAAAATCATATTTAGAAGAGACTGCAGGAATGACCGTGGAAGGCTCTTTACTGGTGGCAAAACATTTTTATTTTTTATTATCAGTTCTATCTGGTGAAAAGAACTAAAAATAAAATATTTTCCTTGCATTGTTGTATTCCTACTTGCCTCCAAGGTAAAACTGTTGTGTAAGTATAAACTTTTAAATTTAAAACTACATGTGAATTTTAGAAATATGGTTCAGGAAACTGATCTAATGTTTGCATGATAGTGATTAGCACATTTTATTTGTTACAATTTCAGTATTAGAGGATTTGGACAATAAAGAATAAAACATCAATGCTTCATTGAGAACTAAGAATAAAAGACCAGTAATGATTATTTAGCAGTTTGAAATTTAACTGAGAAAAATGCTAATGTCCCTCCCTCTGCCCTCCCTTCCTCCTTCCTTCCTTCCTTC
>NW_004955404.1:34855871-34871366 GCF_000276665.1 Chinchilla lanigera
GATCTTACCGCTTCAGTCCTCCAGCGTGCTGGGATTACAGACATGTGGCATCACACCCAGATGAAAAATACTAATTTCTTTATTAAATTTTCCTAGGCTATTAGTAAAAGCTTGGCTTTCAGGGACTCTATTGGAGTATACTATCATTTCGTTTTTGTAGTCACTGCTTTAAGTGACTACATGGAAGTATTAAGATATTACTTCATAGTTCATTTTTTGGCAGAATTGCTTCTTTTTTCCCTACGTGCCAGAATATCCTAAAAACAGAAAACTTACTCCGAATTAAATTAAAGGGATTTCGGAAGGGTAATTATTTATTTCACGTCTTTATTCTTTGTATCTGTTTAATAATTTTATTTAAATGTTAAACATGAACTCATTTAAATTTAATATGCAAAATAATCTTTTAGACATATTTTCAGAGGCATCATTAATTTTATAAAACATTTGAGGAAATATTTTGCTGTACATTCTGCAACAGAAAATGAAAATACAGTGTTAAGTAGATTAAGGGAGTGGATTGCAGGATTTTCTCCTAATTCAATGTTTCCCTTCCTTTTTCGCTTCAGTATCCACCCCCTGAACAATAACATAGGGTTCAGCTCCAATTCTAGAAAAACAATACAATGAACAAAGTTCTTCATTGATCAGTGTTTTCTGCCAATTTGCCCTTATCAGCATTACCTCATAAAGCACTTCCTTCTGGGCATTTTTCCTTCCAATAATCAAAATAAAATATCAATTACTGAATGTCTTCCAGGGGCTTGCTACTCTGCAGTAGAAGGGTGTGCCAAATACACTTTAGGCATAGTTTCAAGGAACCTGCTTGAACTTAGGTGGGAAGATAGTATGTATATGAAAGGTCAATTGTAGGAGCAAATGGAATAGCAGAAGCAGCATTGCAGGGTTAAAAAGACAGAAATGTATTCCATTTCTTCTTAGGGTCGTAACAATTACTAGCTTTTCTTAAGAAAACTAATAACATGCCTGATGTTTCATTGGAGAATGTATTACCACTGTGCTTCTGGGGGCCTTTCATGTCATCTTCAATCATAGGAAACAGGAAGTCACATACTTCATTTGAGTGTTTCAACCAAATGGTAGGTAGATGGTTTTCATTTTAAAATAATTTTAAAATAACTTAAAGATGATCAAATTGTACATTCAAATCAATGTTTTCTAAATTTATTTTTTCAGTGTGAAAAATGACAACATTTTTTACATGAAATTGTCATGTGACCATATGATCAATATAATGAAATTGCAGTTGCTATTTACTTTAAAATGATTTATTATGTACTGAGAAGTGACTGCTCTGAGATATTGAATATACACACAGAGATAAGGCAGTAACATATACAACTGTATCTTATCTAGCTTTACAATCAATGTTACTTTATGTTCTGACATCTATTTCTTTGATAGTTCATCTACAAAGCTGAATTGTCTTAGTATAAGCAAAAAAACTTTTGTATGCACAATAGTTTGAAATATAAATAAACCAAAGTACTCACATGTAGCTCAGTGGTGTAGCAATTGCCTACCATGTGCAAGGCTCTGAGTACAAACCTTAGCACTGTAGGCATACACACACACACACACACACTCACATGCACACACGCACAGGCACATGCGCACAAGAAATATAAGTAAATCTGAGAGTTACTTAGGAATTTTAAAGAAAGTAGTGTAAAATTTGATTTTGTATGATTTTAAATTTTAATGCAGGATGTACATGCTAGGGAATCTAATTTTTCATTTACATGCCATATCTTTAATTAGTTTCAAAAATGTCAATACAAATGGTGGCATATTTTACAGAGAAAAATACTTGCTAAAGAAAAACTTTCTTTAAATAATTTTTATTTGTTTTACAGTAAATTCTTCATTGATTGATTGATAAAGAGTGAAGTATTTGGAATTCATTTTATTTGATGTAGGTAGTAAAAAAAAATGGCTTGAAGAAGATTTGCCAGATGTGTGATTTGGCTGTCTTCATCAGTCTTGAGAAAACAGAGTGAGCAAAGGATAAATCCAATAGATGTCGAATTACTTTTGCGTGTGGGATTCTAGTTAATGAGACAATGTCTGGATGCAATTATTTGGAAAGTTCTTGACCTTTTATTTGTACAAGTTGATATAATTATGATTTCATGAGGAATGGTTTTGAAATTCTTAAACCAATTTTAGTCCTGTGTTTATATTGTGTCTGTTACTTCAGAAATCCTGGAAATATTTTGTACTTTTAACTTTTACACTGTATCTTTAACAGCTTGTGTGATTAGCTTGAGAGATTTTAGGTGAAGATCCCATTTCAAATAATGATTCTTATTTAGTTAAAAGAGAGGTTCTGTGATCCTAAATTCAAACACCTTTTTGCTGCTATTTGTACTTAGTGACGAAAAAAATGCAGAAAATTAATACATGCAAAATAGTTCTTACTGGACAGCTAATCAAGAGACAACTTCAAAAGTCATCCTAGGCTTATGGCTGGGTATTTCTAGTCTTGTCCTCTCCAGGACAATGGCTACATCTATGTGTGACTTGTGAGTACTGAAAATGTAGA
Source organism: Chinchilla lanigera (assembly GCF_000276665.1). Classification (NCBI taxonomy): domain Eukaryota; kingdom Metazoa; phylum Chordata; class Mammalia; order Rodentia; family Chinchillidae; genus Chinchilla; species Chinchilla lanigera. The sequence continues at coordinate 34,858,438 of NW_004955404.1, forward strand.
TAGTCTACATGGAAATGTTCTGTAAGTGCCAAGTGCGTGCCAAGTTTAGCAAAGATAGTAGGAAAAAACAGAATGCGGGCTTCCTCAGTAATTTTCCTATTGAGTATATGTTGAAAGACAATATCCTGAATATGTTGAGTATAGTAAAATGTATTGTAAAACATTTATTTTAAATTTTTTTACTTTAAAAATTTTTATAGTATTTTCCTTGGCTGGCAGATTCTTCTCTGTTCTTATCCTCTTCCTTTCTGTTTTTCTTTTTCAGCTTTTTATAGTTTTGTCTTTCAAAATCTTAATTATACTTGTTTCCCATTTATCATTTTGTTCTCTACTTAAATGTTATTTTTTACTAGCGTTTTGTTTGTTTATTTGTTTTTGTTTTTCTTCTGGTGCCGGGAATCAAGCTCATGACCTTGCTCTTGCCAGGCAGGCACTGTGCCGCTGAGCTAAGTCCCCAGCCCTTTTATCAGCGTTTTAAATGTAGCTTTCTCAGTCCTTTCATAGACTTGGAGGCAGCATGGGAAAAACCTCCCTCCTCACTGTGTTCCAAAGCATCCCATTTTACCTATGTCTCTCAAGCTTGAGTTTCCCTCTTCCCATCTGTGGAGGAGTGGTCCTCATGTGAGAATCATTGCCATGAAGATCTCTCCTTAATGAGAAAATATATCACATCTCACAAGTAAGTGGGAGTAATCAAGAGCTATTTTTTCTTAAAATATCACAGAACTTATGATTTGAATTATTATCTCCCTGCGGATGACTTCCAAATATGTCACTCTCTCTCCAGAGCACGAGTAGCACTTTCCCACTTACTTGACGAACAGCACATCATCAAACTATATTAGAAACTGCAGTTATCTTCATGCTCATCTTGTTTTTCCTTCTGTTTCCAACAAGATCGCTATGTCCCAGCCAACCAGGCTGCAATATTTTCAGTTGTTATTAATAAGATTTCTTCACTTGACCTTTATTTCATAAACTATTAAGCATTGTTGTGTATAACTTTGTGTTCTCATAATTACTATTACTTTTGCATCTAACACATAGTATTGCCACATAGCTTGGGAAAACACGGACTTCAGAACAAATGGATTTTTAAATGATATTCATGCTCCATCTCTCCACTTATGATTGAAATCAAACTGACAAATGAAATGAACCAAACAAAAACTACCTGAGTAGCTACTGAAGGGCTGTAAAAACAATGATGTCTGATTTTAAAAAAATAAGGCTTTTCATGAACTCTTTCTAAACTACTTTTGGATTTACCTCTTCTCCAGTATAAAAACCCTTACTAACTTGAACTTGTCCTTTTTCATAGTCTACATTCTGTAGCTTTAGCACCTTTGCTTTTGTTTGTCCTTCTTTCAGGAGTGCCCTTTGCCCCCGAAGGCCCTCTTCCTCATCCCAGGCCTCCTGTTCCATGGTTCATCAGAACTCCAGCACAACCTCAAAGCCCACCTCCTCCAAGCATGGCTTGATGGCTTCAAACCATCCCTACCTCTTTTTTCTGAACTCATATAGCTTTCTCTTTTCAAATTTTAGAATGCCACTTCTTCCACTGTATATGGTGTGACAATTTTCCATACAAGTGTTTAGTATTTTACTTGTTGTTCTAAAGGAACCTATGTGTGATTCCTTTGAGTATTAGAAAGCTGAACACATAGTATTTAGTACGTTATGTATTATAAAGCTCAACTTATATCAAATGAATGAATATATTTATGTATATGAAATCAATTCAGCAAATATGCTGTTACTGCTCCAATCCTATTGTTACAATTATGTAATCTATGTATACCCCCAGATTGACTATTAAGAGAAAGGGTATGCATTCAGATTGACTGGACTACATTTTCTTTACAAGAAGTAACAATGTTCTCTGAAGATGTTAGAATGCTTCAATTTTTCATCTGTTATCTACTATCTCAGATGTACTGAGACCTGTTCCACTTGTCTTTCTGTAATTTGTATTCCTATGTTTATGTTTTTGAATCTATTTTCCTCATTATGAAGAATTTTTCTTTTAAAAAATGTTACTAAGGTTTTCCATGTGCCTTTTTGGTTTATCCATAACATTGTTCCTCTGTTCAATTCCTTTGACACTGTACTTCATACTTGAGTGGGGGTATGTTGCCATATGCTTAAGTACTTAGTTTTTAAATAAATCTTACTGTGATTAGACATAATGGTCACCTGTTCTATGGAGAGTCACAAACAACCTAAACAATATTTGTTCTCCTCTTATGAACTTTATTTTCAATGATTATTCTTTTTGGGTCACTAGAGACAGCCGCAGACACTTTCTTAGGCCCTGGTTTTTCAAAACTCTGCTGTTGCTTGGGGTTGATGTCTGTATAATGCACGTACATATCTACTCCCTTACTGGTGTTTTCTGTACTCGGTGCAGCTTACTGGTTTGTGGTAGCTAGTACTACAAAGATAGGTTTTTTTTGTTTTTGAAAAGCATTTTATATGACCTTTCAGTAAAAAACGAGGTGAGAAAGAGCCAGCAATAATTTGCTGCTGCTGTTTGCAGGGTGCCTTTAAATTTCCCTGAAAGCCACAGTCTGGCTCACATTCATGTAATTGTCGAAACAAATTTCTGTTCTATTGTGTTATAGGAAATAGATTGCATTTTAAACAAAAGAAGTAAAACTTTGTAGTCGATTATTTCATGGGGAGTAAGAATAGCTGGATTCTTTTCCTCAGATTCTAAATTAGTAGCTCTAGTGCAGTGTTGAAGGTCTCCAAGTGAGTCCAAACAATAAATATACCAAGTAGCAGGGTAATTTAAAGCTAAAATAAAATGAGCACATATTATATAACATTTTTCATTTACTATTTATAAATGTCATTTCTTTTTGAAGGATCTTGTCACATAGTTAGGGGATACTCTGACAGTGAAATTGGTGAAGAGGATTCCAGATAGAGAAAATGATATGAGTGAGTATATATAGGTGGAAAAGATCATGAGGATAAAAAGAGAAGGAATAGGAGAGACATGATACCAGGATGGGAATTTGGGTGCATAAAGATGCTAGTGTCATGCTCAAGGATTTGGACATATCCTGTAGGAGGTAGTTGGCAAACTATTTTTGGAAAGGGCCAGGTAGTAAATATTATCGGCTTTGTAAGCCATATGACCTCTGTTGCAACTATTCGACTTTGCCATTGTAGAGCGAAAGCAATAGATTATGCATAAATAAACAAATGTGGCTGTGTCCCAATAAAACTGTATTTAGAAAAGCAGGTAGGCAACATTTAGCCTGTAAACTGCAGTTTGGTGACCTCTATTATAGGCAATAGAGAACCAATGGACAGTTTTTAAGCAAAGAGGAGAGGTAATTAAACTAAAAGCTGGAGTGGGACTGTACCAGAGATAAAGAAGGAATGGGTAGATTGAAGAAAAAGTTTGAAGAGCGGATAAAATTCATGGAAAACTTAAGGTGGAAGGAAAAAGTGTTCATCCATATTTGAGCTTAGATGGACCTGGATAATGATGGAATCAAGATCTCCAGGATTTTGGCAGGCTGCAATGATAGATCCATTGTGAGCAACATACAATTCATAAAAGTTCATCTAAAATCCCTCATTAAAAGAGTTCAAAGTGATACATTTAACAATATTAGGTGTGAAAATTATTTGTAGACTTTAATGGACTACAAGGACATTTATGAGTTACCAGTTTGGTAAGGGCATGTTGAAGGAAAAGAGAATATTGAAGTGACTTCAGAAGAACTTTAGGGACTATAAAGGCTAAAATTAACTATACCATTTGATTCTGAGACTAACTTCTGAAGGATGGAAGATACAAATTTTTCTCTTTATTGAAAAGGAATCTTTGGGAATTCAGGGATGACTTTCTTTAGAAAGGACATTCAGTTGGATTGAGCATTTATTCCTAATATTTTCCAGTATTTTGATCCCAACCATTTCTAGCGTCACAGTCTATTCTGTCATTTGAATGTTAATGTTACAAGCACGGAGTTAAGGAAGATGAATATGCTGCATCACCCTTTCTAAAAGATCCAGAAACTAAGGGTAAGGGCAGTTACGTGTCTTCACTGAAGTCATGATACACTCCAGTGACAGACTGAAGCTTAAAACCTTGCTCTGTTGTATTTTAAATCTAGACTTTTCTGCACAATGACACAACTGCCCCTGAAGAATATTACATAGAGATTTCAGAGATTTCTTTCATAGAATTAGAACTTTTATTAGACATTTCAGATTATTATAGAAGTGTTAATCCTTACCCTATCCTTCTGTAAAATAAATTACAATTAAGTAGGTAATAGTTAATTATTATGAATGTGTTCTGTTTTGAAAGAAATAAGGACCAGTTTATTATAACTTAGCTAATTAAAATATGCAAGTTTAATGTCCTGATGTATACATACGTGTATGTGTGTTTACAATGTGTAAAGAAGAAATTTAAATTAGATGACTGTTCAAGAAAAGCAAATAATTTCTGGATGTTTTGCTTTACATTCATGACTCCTGTGCTTATTGCAAATATACTAAGAATTAGGAGACTTGTCCTTCTTGTGATGAAAAATATGTTTTATACAATTTTTATTGCTTCTATATGCTTAGCTTTTAACCTCAGAAAAAGAAATGTGCAGTTTAAATATTTGGTTCTTCTTGGAGAACAGGTTTGTACAGAACACAAGAGGCCAGTAGCTTCAGGTAATGACTTTTGGCCTTCCTTGGAACTTTTCTCTCTTTTGATTGCTTTATTTTCCAGTTATAAGATTACTAATGCTGATCTACCTTCATCGTACTCTGAGAAAATGACTTCAATGTTATATGTTCCTTTATAAAAGTGATATACATGTAAATCATAACTTGGTAAGAATATTTTTAAAGGATCAACAATAAAATGTTCATTCCATATTATTGGTTAGGATGCACTATTAAATCAAAGAACTTTTAAGTGAAGGTGGAAACAGTAGCATAGATTTCTGTTTCTCAGGTACCTATCAAGTTTAATCTGCCTTATAGCTTTATAGATGCTTTTGAGAAGATTATTAATTTTACTATATGTTGTATAATACTGATTACCTACTGTTCCTCTGGAAAGAGAAAACCTCATCACCTTATATAAACACACGAACAGTTGGAAGTTCACATGCCTATTTTATTGTCAACAGGTCTAAGCAAGTTTCATGCTGTTGTCCACAGGTATCTCTTTGTACTTTGTTATTGCCTTTTGTAGATTATGCAAGCCCAAACATTTAATAGTAGTAAGTATGCAACATAAATAACAATGTGTTTGTATAAGAATGATTTATGATATTTTTATTTTATGGATATTAGTCCTGAATACTAACAATGAATTACCGCTGACTACTAGTTGAAGTCATTGCTGTGTTGATTCTGTTCTTAATCTACTTACTTTTCCTAAACAGGAGCAACATCTTATTTACTTATTGTTGTATGTGTCTGTGGACATGATTGCCTCTTGGACTTGTATGCTTGAAATGAAATGCTTTGCTAAGGACTTATCACTTGATCTGCTATTTTTAAGTAAAATGAAACAATGCTTATTATAAAAATATAGGCTAAGTTTTCTGTCTGATTTTCTGCTTTTGTAAAATGTACTGACTTTTATAATCTGACTTTATAATCTCTCCGAATTTCTCATTTGTGGCCCAGAATGTAAGGTTTGGTTTAGAAATGCAAGGTGAAACCTGATTATTAATCAAAATAAGAATATAAAAACACTAAAGCACCTTCATTTTTTGCAACAAAATATTCTAAATAAATTTGCATTCTGGAACATGAAACAACTACACAAAATCTGCACAATTTTTTAAAGCAAAAATCTTCAATTTAAATGAAGTGTTCTACATAATCTGGGGATACTCTCCCCTTTTTCCCATCATCTTAGATTATTTTGTTTTTTTCACTTGGGATTCCTTCATCAATTTGAGGTGAATTCTTTTATGATCAAACTCAATAATAAAAGAACTTTTCATATGTTTTTCACTTAATTTCTATTAAATTACATAAGATAGCCGATTATCATATTTAATTTACACTGTTAAAAAAAAGCTCAACAACAAAACAAAAACTAAACAGGTGGTTTGTATTGAAGAAATAAAATAAGCTTTATTATTATAGAGTAGGACAATTCTCTTTCTATTACACATTACTTGGGCAGAATAAAGTAGACAGCTCATGCTGAGAAGACTGCAATGTGGAGAATGCAAGAGTTAAAAGATAGACAATGCGCTCAGCAGTGTCTCAGGCATGGCTCTTGGAAAATCATGGTGAACCTTCCTACTTGAATGAATAAAAAGCATGAGTTTATCTGTTTGCTTTTAGTTTTAAAAGTCATTTTAGAAACTGAGCATGTTAATGAGTTCATCTTTCTGAGTAAATTTATAAAATCATTTATTTCTCCTTACGAAATGTATTCAAAGGTCTTAGCAATTATTTTTATTGCAGAAAAAAATTTTTTTTCTTTCTGAAACCAGGTTTTATAAAGTGAAAATAGTTATGATTATGTTGGTATAATCCTTAGGGTCATTTTTTTTTTTTGTCATTTCAGTTTAAATATATCTTGTCTCATAATTTAACCCAGTAGCCAGTAGCCCAAGATGTTTAGGTCTTAATTAGGGGAATTCCAGGTTTGTGTTCTAAACTTGTGTTTTTAAATACTGTTGATATGAGTTTTGCTAAATTACACTGCAGAATAAAATTGTTTTATATTTCCTAATAAGTTTTTAAAGTATTTGTTTAAGCAGTTCTTTCTCTTTACATTAAAGTATGTATGATGCATAGGAAAATTAATCTTCATGAAAAGCACTTTTTCTAATTTTTTCCCTTTAATTGACTAAAATTGCATTTTAAGAGCGGTGATTTTTGAGAGTGTTGATCCAGCCATATATTTTAATTGTGGAAGTCCTGGACAGGAGGAGTGTTTTGCATTAAATTTTGCACCTGATCACATGCCTGTTGGAAGGGTTCCAGAGTGTAGTCTGGAAGAACTGTTACTTCCAACTTGTGCCACTGAAATTAAGATCTACTCCCCAGAGAAGACAAGTGAATTAACACAGTATGCTTTATGCACAGTGAAAACAAACTAATCTATGTTATTACTTTGGTTAGAGCTATAGCACAGATCTGCAGCAGATTGAGTAAACTGTATTTTTCTATGAAAAATAGAATCAATAATTGACTTATTTGACTTTGTCTTAGGTTCTTTTGAAATGCTAAGGTTCTCAGAAAACTAGGGTAGTGTGCTAACCGCAATTCCAAAACAGCACTTCCTTTTGCCTAATGTTCTAATTTTCAACTTCTTCTTTTTTTTGCATGAAAGATAGACTGATTGTTGATAACAAAAAATTAACGTTAAAATCAACAGACATATAATTTACCTCTGTGCATATCAAACCCACTTTAATATAGAGAAATCATCGATGTTATATCATTAGCAAATAAATAATAATCACTTAGACATGAAGTATTTGAAGACTAGATTTTGATTATGAAGACAGGAGAAATAATAGAAATCTGCACTAGGGCTGTTGGTGTATCTTGTAGGGAATATCTAGAAAATTAGATTAATCAAGGAGCAGACATTTGGAAGAAAGTTTGTGTGAATGCCTGACAGTCTTGCTCTTTCCCTCATTTCAAATGTTGGCAGGGTAGCAGGCAGCTCCAAGGGAAATGTGCTCCTTTCATACTTGAGTAATTGATGAATTGTATGCAATATGCAAATGAGAATCCATAAATCTTATGAATGACAGCTTAATTTATGTGAGCCTTAATGAATGCAGGATTAGATTTTAATTAAATATCCTCAAAGGCACCCTGAGTAGTAGATTTTTTTAAGCCTTGTTTTTGAAGACTTGTTTCTCAAGCAGTGCATTTTACAAAAGCAGAAAATCAGACAGAAAACTTAGCCTATATTTTTATAAGAAGCATTGTTTCATTTTACTTAAAAAACAGCAGATCAAGTGATAAGTCCTTAACAAAATATGTAGCGATCTCTTTAGTTTCTACACATTTCACTAAATTGATTACTTCTAATTACTGTTAGTCTCTGATATCATATGCTATTTTTAATTACAAGAAACTTATTAAAAGTTTACCAAAAATACACTAGAGCTGAAGAACTGCTTAATAAAAGATTACATTAGACAGATAAACATTTAAAATATCAAATCTAATTTGAATAAAATAAGGTCTTCTTAACCACTTTTTCTTTTTCAGATTTGCCTCTCTAGACAATACCTAATGAGATAAGATGATAAATAAGACTATTCCATACATGATATTTAATAAGGAGAATTGCACACTAAAATTAGACTGAAATGGTGCAGACTCCTGTGGGAAAGTTACCTCCTTAATTCACTTTAATATCATGAATATAGTTTTTTCATTGATTGTGTATTAGATGCAAAATACCATTTTACTTTTCTGTTAGGCATCTACTTTTTGAATTAGAATTTAATTTATGATTAAAATGAACATTTGATTTGTGTTTAGAAATCTAGACATTTATTTTGCCGACTTGAAATATTTTGCTGTGAAATCGCAGATAGCTTACATTTTTAGTATTCATCAGTTTTTCTGACAAAATCAGTTCTAATTGTCAGAAGTAGAGATATCTTTTTGATTTTGCTCACAGTGAATATAAGTTAGAAAATCACACTTTTCCTTAAGTGTATCAAAGTTTAATAGCTTGTTTACTCCCCTAACTTCTGGTGTACAGGTGTGTAGTATATTGAGCACAGAGATTTTACACATGCTAATCAAATTCTTGGTCAACACCTGAGATTCTATGATAGGAGAATATGTGAAGATCTTGAACCCGTATGTCTAATTTGAGTGGGTGACTGTGTACTTATGATTTGGGAGAATCATGGACTTCAATAGGTTTTACAAGGGGATTTTTTAGTCAGAAAAGATAATCTACTATACTGCAAAAGACAGTAGCAAATACATGACTTTGTGGACCAAAGACTATCTATGTGAAATCAAAGAAGAACATGCAACCCAATGCCTTTATACATTAAGCATTTATAAATTATCAATTGTATATATCATACTGTCCTTAAATCTATTAATAATTTTTAACACTGTCTTAATTTTCAGAGCAACATCCAAACAAACTCTTGAATTTTTGTCTTTATTGCCATCTCAAATATTGTGATAAATTTGAGTTCATTTTTTATCCATTACAATCTTAATGTATTTATGTGAAGGATATCTGCTTACCAAAGTAAAGTTTAAATATATTACATAAAATGACAATACATTCTATGCAAAACAAATATTCAAAAACATTTTAGAAAATGTCAAAATTTAACTCACTTCAAAGCTTACACTTTATATAGTTCAAGCAACTATGATTTTATCACTTTCTCTGCTATGAGTTAAAAAGCAAAGGCATTTTACTTTAATATTAAAATTAAGATACACAATGAAGTAAAAGAAAGGAAGAATTAACCCTAACATGAAGATTTCTTGGAAAAATTTTTAAAACAGCCTTTCATATTCTGGTCAACTTGTATTCACATTTTCTGGCTTATATCTTCCTTTTTATCTTTCAAACAGCTGAAGCTGTTCCTTCATTTTCTTAAAGGCACATCGCCTAAAACAGTTAAAACTATGACCATGGCAATGTCTTTCTACAAAATATTTTTTTAAAGACATCTCTTTATACTGTTTTGGTGAGGCTTGGTTTCTAGAAACATTTCAAGTCCTTTCTGTTATACTAATTTCATTTCCAATGCAGTTATTTTCAACATTTGTTTTAAAATATTTGTACAATTTCAGTTTACTAAGACATCATGTTGGGATCTACATATAAACTGCTTTCTTTGCTGCCTGTAATATTCCTTGCTTAGACATCTTATACTTCTTAATGGAATTGTTAAAATTGTTTGTTTTTTCCCCAAACCAGAAGTTATACTTGGTTGTGATTTCCATTTCGTATAATATAAGGATTAATACATGATGTAAAATTTCTTATTTGAGCAGTTTTAGGCTGACAAATATGTGAAAGTTTTACTCCCTAATATGGTCTTCATTAGAACTAATTTTAACTTCCTTATAAAAATAAAAATAGCCATAAATCATAAAGAATCTTAACTGCAAATTTCCTTTTAATTTTGTTGTTTAAAACTCTAAATATAATGTTTTGTGTTTATTATTAAAGCTAAGATAAATTTCTTGTCTTTCAGATGTAAGTATTTTGATATTGAAATAATTCATCTATTTTGCTGTGTGCAAAAATAAGAAAAATTTAGAAGAGAGAATATGTGCTATCTATCTTTTGATAGAGCTATTTTGAACAGCAGCTACAGAGCTGGTTTTATATAAATTTTGATGATCTTAGGTTTTGTGTTTAAGCAGAGAAATTTATAATTTTAATTGTCATATACTGGATACATAATTTTTAAGTGTGGTAATCATATTGGTCCATTTAGCAAATTATATTTGATAAAAGACAAAAATTTTGCCTAGTTGGAAATTGCCAGATGGAACTGTGCAAGTTCTTAAGTTGTTTTCAACTCAATTTTGGTAAAATTACATTTCAGTTGAGGTACACAGGATAAATGCAAATATCAACCCCTTAGAAGTTTCCAATGACAGAAGTGCTCCCTTTATTTGGAGAATTCACAATTTGAACCTTCCTGCTGGAAACAAACTTGTATGTCTGCTTCTCTTAGGTTTCATCGAAGGCCTACAATTTGTTCTCCATATGACTTTCTACTTACCTGAGAATTGTCTACCTGCCAACATTCTGAAAGGAAAGTGAAAACAAAAATGCAAAACAATAATCTATTATTTAAATTGTTAAAATCAGAGGACTGATGTGAGATTAGAATATGAATTCTAACAAAGTAATTTATTGAAATAGATATTACTAATTGTGCCAAATGCAAGTCAATAACAAAAGAGATTTTCAACATTACTATATCAATACCAAATTATTTGTGCTATCTAAAGTTATACATTATTGGGGCTGGGGATTTAGCTCAGTGGCAAAGCACCTGCCTGGCAAGAGCAAGGTCTTAGTTTCGATTCCTGGTACAGGAAGTGAAATAAACAAAACAAAACCAATAAAGTTATACATTATCTTAAAACAGAACACCAGATATTTCGAATACCATGTCCACTAAAATCCCTTTTATTGACTGTACTTGATTTAGATCAAATTAATGTATAGCTCATCTCTGGTTTTGCTACCAGACTCCATGGGAAAGATGAAAGCAAGCCTGAGCAGTCCTCACACATTCTGCTCATCTCATCTATAGCAATATTTCAGTGGTGATGGGCTATTCCTATGCAGTGTCTCAGTAAGAAGAATTATTTTAACCCTAGTCCCTGCTCCATAGCACCTAGGTAAGAGATGCTCAGAATCTCCTCCTTTTATCAGATCACACCCTCAAATTAATCCTATATGCTTTGTGGAAAAAAAAAGAGACACCATGCCCAGAAATTGGTGATACTAACAATTAAAAGCTGAAGCGGGTAAATCCTGACTCAAAATCTGAAACTCATGTTTCATTTTGTAAAACAGAATGCTATTGTGTGACTGAATTTTCAGTTCCTTATCAACTCATTTAGAACTACTGTTTCTAGAGAGATGAAATACTAAGTGAGAAAATGATATATAGTTACTTCTGGATTATTTTAAATAAATAAAAATTTCTACATTGATACGTATGTCGTGCTCACTGTGAAGATATTTTTCAAGTATTATTATCTCAGAATATCCCCTTCACAATTTCCAAATTCTGTCAAGAAAACTATTAAGTGAATAATCCTTTGTATTCAGTGTGATTGAGTTATAAGTGGTTGCAACTGGAAAGTCATAGGAATTTGACAGATAAGGTCTCATTTATTTTATCTCATAGTCTTTAAGAGGGAATGCTGTTTTATGATTTTACGAAAACAAGCAATACTATGTCTCCTATGTAAAGACATAAAAATTGAATAGGAAGTTGGCATCACTAACAAGTTCAACAAACTTCAAAGAGAAAGGATTTAGCATGTTGAGGAGAAAAAAGGCAAAACTTACCAAACTTTTTATATTCACCCTACTTGTTACTGAAACTCCAAAAGGAACATGGCTTGTTCATTTCCACCTTGATTCTATTTCCTGTTCACAGTATCAAAATTCATTTATTGCAAATGACATATGCTGATTGTTTACTCCTGAAAAAAGTAATGATTGATATTCTGAAGTGAAAGCCTACACTTATGAAGTGAAAGCATATGCTTATAATTGTCTAAGAGCATAAATTCTAATTCTATTCTTAAACAAATATTACCATGATATATGCACTATTCAAACTGATTATTACATCATTCAAGATAATGTTCATAACTTGTACATGTGTGTGATATGCCAGTCACGAAGTGAAACATTTTAATACATTCTTAGTGGCTTTTATTTAAAATCTTATTTTAAAAATTATTATACATTCCTTTTTTTCAAAAGTTGTAGGGAATAAAATTGCCATTGGAATATTTTAATTATTTTATGATATCACACTAAATAGCATTTATATTAAAAGAAATAATTTACTATATTGAATATATATGGAAAAGTTAAGGGGAGGTGAGTACTGGTTCTTTTTTATTCTTTATATGACTAGTGTGATTATTTTATCTATTTTCAAATAGTGACTGAAAATGAAAAACAGGTGGACCCTAACTGTAACATTACTACGTGAAGCCTCTGAAACCAAACTGCTTTTAATGTATGCAAAATCAGATAATTACAAAATTTAGAATACTGCTAGTAACTAAATGAGTCAAAGTGGCATTTAAGTGTTTGGCCCTTTAACTCAGAGTCCTTAAAAGGTGGAAATATGTTCATCTCTTACCTTCCCTAGTGATAATTATCATTGTATTGTTGGATCAAATTTCTTTTTTTTTTTTTTTTTTTTTTGGTTTTT
>NW_004955404.1:34871466-34923884 GCF_000276665.1 Chinchilla lanigera
TTTTTCTCCGGTACCGGGAACCGAACTCACGACCTTGCGCTTGCCAGGCAGGCGCTTTGCCGCTGAGCTAAATCCCCAGCCCCTGGATCAAATTTCTTGACTCTTGTGTAATTGAGCCCTGTCAGCATTAATCTCTTGGCTTTTTACATCAGGGGAACTAAGCGTCTGTTTACTATTATGGAGGTTAGGTGGTTGTTGCCCTAGTTGGGCAAAAACAATGAAAAAATTTACTATGATAAATGTCTGAACATTTATGATATAGTGAAATACTGGGTGGAAATAGATTTTCACTTTCTTCATATAAATGGTAGTGTTATAATGGTAATATAACATAGTGGTATAATAGTATAGTGGTATAATGGTAATGGTAGTGTTAAAGATTGTTGAACAAACAAGTAAAAAAGGCAAACATAAAACTAAGGTGAAAATATTAAACTGAATTTGTTTGCTAAATGTCCTTAGATTACTTTTCTGTTGTTTTCCAATTAATATTATTATTGTTCGCCTATGGTATTTGTAACAGGAAATAGTTGTGAATCATAAAGTAAAAGAGAAATGCTTTTTATATTACAGATTTACATTTGCCTTTTACTATGCGATAACAGTTACATTTATCAGGGTGTGGGAACATTCTGACAGGTGTGAAGGATAAGCGGGAACATATACTCACTACAATAAGAAAATGAGCTTTTTAATAAAGACATCTTAGTACTGATAAGTAAAGTTCAGAGAACATAATTATCTGCTATTATGTATCATTTTATTACCTTTATACTGATCTTGATCTTTTATATGGATAACAAAGCATTACAAAGGAGGACTTTTGTATACTGTACCTTTATTTGCAATGTTATCTTTCTATCAAGGACTAGTTAGCAGGCCAAGGATTCATATTTCATTAAAATACTGATAGTATTCTTTTACAGAATCTGAAAACGTAAACACTATGGAGTGCTTCAGAGGTTTAAACGAATGAATTGCATTTGTATTACATTTTAATTTAGTTAGTCAAACACATTTGTTAAACATGATTATGGGCTGAGACTTGACCGAAGACATTATGGCTTAAAAATAGGGTGGGAAGGTGTGCCTGATGGGTGTAACATATTGGAGAATGCAGTAGTGTACTGTGTACAAGAAACAGTTTAAGACTTAATGGAAAAGCATACAAACATGTTATGAATGACAGGTGAGTAGAAATCTAAAAATATTATACTGCTGGCCTCCTAGAGTCTGTTGGCTTCTTTTGGCCCCATCATGAAGTAAAATCCACTTTGTGCTGGTCTCCTAAATAAATAAAGGACCTTTTCCCATTTGCTGGACTATTTCCTTCTACTTTTCCCCTAACTGTTAACTTAGTATTGAAGACTGATCTTTTCAGCGATGTCCTGTTAAACTTAAGCACTGTTCTAAGAGTACATTCGTCTATTTATTTCTTATGTCTCTCTACTGGGATCCTTCCCTCGTACATAACAAAATCCTACTAAAGGTTGTTGAGCAAACAAGTAAAAAAAGGCAAACACAAAACTAAAGGTGAAAACATTAAACTGAATTTTATAAGCTGGAGAGGTCACTTTGAAAATCTGTTTTGTTTTATTTTTTCGGTACCGAGGGGATCGAACTCACAACCTTGCTCTTGCTGGGCAGGCACTGTGCGATTGAGCTAAATCCCCAGCCCCAAAAATCTGGTTTTGAAGGAAAGAAACATAATATTCTTCTTCCTTACACCCCAACAACATAAGCCATGGCATAGCACATGGACAGCATGGAGACATACCACAGGACAGAAAGCATCAGGTCGCTTTGGTGCCTGGAACAGGATCAGTGCACTTACCTTCTGCACAAATACCCAATTCTTGAATGCCTGGTCTGTGCATGAAATGGTACTGTGAACCAAAAGGAGTTAGAATGGTGAGAATTTCGGCTTTTAATTTTGTAAAGAAGCCGACAGGCCAAAGAAGAGGGTTGGAGATGCTACCGTAAGACATGAGGTCTGCGGTGTCCCTTGAGAAGCAAATCCTCTGATGAAATAAGCCATTCTAATACTGGGTCAAAAGCAACCTTTCAAAGGTGGCCTACAAAGCCTTCATTTATTTTTGTACTTAAATAGCACCAGAGGTTGAATTCATCCAGAAGAAGGAGCCTCTTTTAAGTGCAAATAATCATAATTTAAGCATTTAACCTTAATTATCAATTAAATTCTTGCAGGGTTTAGTTGATTGTTGAATGCAAAAGAAGTGTAGATGGCTGAGGTAATGGCCTTAAATGTCAGTGGGAGGAGTAAGAATGCTAAGAAAGCAAGCTTCACTAAAAGTGGAGACCTGAAGACTGTCAATTATAATATTCCTAAAGCTTGCTTTGGCTATTACTCAAAATCTTCTTGCTGGCTGATTTCTGTTGGAAAAGCAACGGGTAGGGTGGTCAGTACTTGAGAGTGTTTTTAGAACCGCATTAGATCCTAAAGAAATGAGCAACTAACTAATGAATAACCAACAAAACTGAATAAAAGCAATATATTTGAATACATAATCAAGCAGACTTGGTGGTGGAGACTAGTGAAAGCAATTTCAGGATAGAATGAGGACTCAATAGTGAGCTAAAATCTATGTATCAAATGTCAATGCCTATTTTACTCCATCTCTAATAAACTGAATATTTTCTAGCTTCCTTCTAACCACTGAACAGCCTTAGATCTTAGAGGAAGATAAAGTTTGTTTCTGTGAACCAGCCAAAATTACATTTGGCCAAAATATTCCTTTCCGCATCTGTGAGTTCAGATGTAAAGGAAAAAAAATTCAGTTTATCAATTATTTGGTTACCCTTTCTTAAATGTTTTAAGACTTGTATTCTGTCCTAATGGTCTTCTAAGACTTCAATTTTACATGAAGGGACTGTAACCTCTTTTCTTCATTTGCTCCGTACTTTTTTTTTTTTTTCCCTGTACCGGGGATTGAACTCATGACCTTGCGCTTGCCAGGCAGGTGCTTATGCCACTGAGCTATATCCCCATGCTCCATATTTTGAAGTCTTCAAACCTTTGCTTGTTTTTTTCTAGTAGAACCAATGATCTTGTCAAACATCAGGACTGGGTTCAACACAGTCCTTGGATAGCAATTGACAAGGTCACAGTGGTGCTGGCTTCCTTGGTTTCTCCAACGAGCACTTAGCATCCTACTTGAGTTCCCTAGTTTTCATTAGTTTAAAAAAATTGGATCAGTAATTTCAGATTTATTTTTGACTAAAGACAAGAAAGAGAGGTTAAATCTAAAGAAATGACTGGCAAGCTTAGTGATCAAGAGGGAAAGTCTCAAATGTAGATGAAAGATTCTTGGGATATAGCAAAATATAAGCTACCACTGAATTTCTTCGTAAGTGGCAACTACGAAGAAAACTAGATTTTTCCCTCTTTGACATATTTCTCTCCCCATGAGAGTTATAAAATAGACAGGTTAATCTAAATTATGACAGAAAAATACAATGTAATGGAAAAACATAAAAATGTAAATGAGAAACAAATCTAAGAGGTGAGGTTATATCTGAGCATGGGTTAATGCAAATGAAATATTTATAATTCTTGATTATTTTTTTGTCTCTCAAACACTAAAGCCAGGCATAGAAGCATAGCATGGGTGTGTATCTGGATATGTAGTGTTGTGTGTGTGTGTGTGTGTGTGTGTGTGTGTGTGTGTGTGAATACAGGATTCTTGCAATATCTGAGCAACTGTGTTTTCATTTCTGGTCACCACCTTAGCAAACTAATCAATGAGGCATGAACTGCTATCTGCAGTGAAAGAAATGAAAAATAAACCACAGATAATCCCTCAGTTAAAAGGTTATTCTGTGTGATAAAAGCTATTTTGTTAATTTATTTACTTACTGGTACAGTGAGATAAAGTGAAAGTACAATTAGGGAATTCTTGTTGAAAGGATTTTAAAGGGCAACGATGACTTAATATTTTATAGTATTTGATTGACACTTAACCACATTTTTAAGCTAAAATTTTTTGTAGCATCTAAAATTCTGTCTCATTTTAGTTCAATTCCCTTTATATTTTGAATTTTGTTGATATGTATGTAATATAGCTGATTATTCAGTAAAATAAAATTGTCAGAAGGAACATGTAGCATCTTTTATTATGTATCTTAATTGACTGAGGTATGATAAGTTTTTAGAAAGGATATTCCTGTACTTTAATATTTTCTATCAGCTACATGTGTAGTATATATGTTTTGAAAATTATTATTATTTTTTCTCCTGTTAATTCATGCAGCAAACATAGGGTTAATTTTCTACTTGCTACCTGAAGTATTGAATTGTTGGAAAAAAATATGTAAATGTATATCAGAGTTACTCATTTAAAGGCTTTATATACTTAGACACAAATGATATGTAAATTGTTCTATTCACAGGATAAGGATTACATTATATTCCATAGCACTGTGAAAGTAGAGGGAAGTTGGTGAGCAATGTGTACCTGGGGAGATTAGGGAAGAAGTGGAAGAGAATTGATGGAGGGTGTTTCTCACACAGACAATTGAAGGAAAGCACATTCCAGGCTGAAGGATTAACATCTGTAAAGCGTGGATATCTGCAAATAATCAGGCACCAACTACAGAGTGGGGGTGGGAAAGTTAGGAGAAATTATGTCTGCAAAGAATTGAGATGTTAGATTCTTCAGAGCCTTGTGTGCTATGACAAGCAAATCAGTGGGCTTGTAGAAGACTTTTAGAAGGCACGGAAAGTACTCTGATATTCATTCTATCTGTAGATCAGCTCTGTCAGTACTAAACACACACAGGAGCGCAAAGGAAAGGACCTGAGAAAAGATGAGAGTGAGATAAATGAAGAAGAAAGTGAATTGGGAGGTATATGATAGGTGGAAGATCAAAATGAAGAGCTGGTGCCCGCTGAGTTGAGAAGGGAAAGAACATTAAATGAGAAGGAGAACTTGGTATGAAGTTTTGGGTTGGCTCTGGGCATTGGATCAATGGCAATTTATTATTAGAGGCGTTAATACAATACATAATGAGATCCAGGTTTAACATGGAAGATGAAAGTTTACATTTCTCATCTTATTTGAAGTACTTGTGAAATATCCAGATATTTATTATACCAATGGAAAGGTAGATTTGGAATAGAAAAGGAAATATCCATTTCTGAATTCTCAGAATTTTTTTAAATCATTGATGAATTAGACACCAATTTCATTTTTAAATTTGGTATGGACAAACTTTTTGGTTTAGGAACTAGAGTTTTTGTTATCTTTTCAGGAAAACAATGCAATAAAATTCTTGTACAAGCCATTAATTGTCTCACTAGACTGAAAGTTGTATTTTTATTTATGTAGTTTCTTTTACACCCTCTTCTCACTGAAAATAGTTTATATATGCTCTAATTACCAGTAGATAACTATAAAATTAGCCATTTTAATGCCTGTGGACAGCTGTTAAAATTTTTCTTATAATGTTTTTATTCAGAGAGATTGGATGAGGCAGGAAAAAGAACAGTGACATGGAGGAAAATGGGAGGAAGATACTGGCATAGACAGGAAGCCACACTCTTAGAAGATGTGTCCCTGAGCTGTGTAGAAAATACTACGTTCATCTTTTTCTTTTGCCTTCACTGTTCACAAACTTCTTATGTACAACCCTGTGGTAATAGTTTCCTTGACCATTCTAGGTTTTATAGTTTTTGTGTGCTATAGCACCTCTGGACAGTAAGCAGGGAGGGAAGATACAAGTTTCCTAAGGATACGTGACTCTCCAAGGTCAGATAGCTAGTAAGTGAAGGCTTCTGAGTTTTGATCCATAGCAAAGTGACCTTTGTGTCCAATGTTCAGAGCCCCTACATCACAGGGAAATAAGCACAGGCTTTGAAGTCAGAGATGCACGGGTCTAACACAGAGATCTGAAATGTGTGAGTCTTTCTGTGGGGCCAGTCCCTGCAGACTGCTCTTCTGAGGAATGGCAACAACATCTGCCTTAAAATGTTGTTGATGTTTAAGTGAGATAGATATTTTCTTTAGTACAATGTACTTGTCCAACATGTTGACTTTCCCTTTTTTTCTCAGTGAAATTGTAGCCTTACAGTTTTGTTTTCAAAACTGGAAGAAAAGAGAATCAATGACCCACTACTAAGAATTCACAGGTTAGACCAGCAGTTAGGCCAATCACCTCACTGTATCTATTTTTTTGTTGTTATTGTTGGCTTCATGTTCTTTGTATGCTTTCTATTTTAAAATTCATTTTAAAAATTCCCTAAATATTTTTTCTAACTATTGTCAATTGATTTCTTTAAAATCAAACTAACATTTAACTTCCACATTGAGTGCTACCTTCATATTACTACATGAAATATGAGTTTAAGAAATTAGGTAAAAGTATCAACCCATATATTCACAAGGAATTTTTAATGTGGTTAATATTTTTGAACCAATCTCTGACCATGGGTGTTTAGTGTGGCCATCTCTAAAATGTCATTCCTGTGTCCTATTTCTTAAAACATGCCAATGTAAGGTCAGTGTTACATACCACACAGCTGAAATAATCTTAACTAGCAATTTATTTACTTGAACTAAAGTGAAAAACAAGTGATTGTTACAAACATTGTTGTACTTCGTAAAAACTATTTTCTTTTTATATAATTTTGGAAAAGTACCATTTTAAGAACATTGTTGATACAGTGGCCTCTGTTCTGGATTTTTGGAATCTGTACCTATTTTGTCTTGAGGTTGATATTTTCAACTCCTTTTGAATGTGGGGCCAAATTCCAATTCCCTCTTGTTGGTGTGCTAACGTACAGTGTTACCATAGGTAAACTCCCATCCGTATGATCTGATAATACCACTGCAATCACATAAACTCTGTGAAAGTAGCCTATAAAATGACTCAGATGGAATAATACTCAGGATGATATAACTGAGCATATACTTAAAGAGGTCAGTAAACATTTTGAAGTAAGTGGTAATAATAAATATGTATTAAATAGATGATGTTTATTCTATATATCTATATAGTCACTTTGAGGGAATGTCAAATAATAGTAAAATGAATTTTTAAGTATAATATCTGTACTTAATACTATAGTTAGACACTAAGAGTTGTAAAAACGCTGAATCTAAAGACTTCCATAATACTTATTCGTGGACATTAGAAATTATATTCATCCTCAAAACTTGTCTCCATATTATCACTTATGATGATTTGTTTACAGCATTATAGCTTTAAAACTTTATTTAAAGCAGGAATGTCAATATGTCTTTGAATAACAGAGGTAGGAATGATACTACAACTATGATCCATCTAATTCACTATTTATCATGCTACAGTTTGAGAAATACCTGATATTTTTATTAATGTTTAATCAGTTATGTTTTCATAATTGTATTGCCTACAGAAGAACATGAAACCAAATTCTTTACCATGAGAATTTAGTAAAACAATTTAGTTAAATGTAAGATTACCTAACTCTGTAATGATATAAATCATACGTTCTTTAGTAATGCGTAGAAGAATTTTATTTTATATTATTTTATTTGGTGGGATTATGCCTTATCTATAAATAAACGTCAGTATTGATATAATTAAGAGAACAATGATACACTTCTGTAGTCTACATATTAGTCCATGTTTTATAGACATTTGGAACATTGAATTAATACCTGAGACAATAGAAAGAAATTCTTTACTAGAAATAGCTTTCTTTTGCCTTGGCTTTGTGGCAAAATGACATTAGCGAACATATATGGTTGTTGTTGAACCTGATTGCTTTAGCAGCCCTCGGGTTGATAGTATCGGGTTCCAGCTTGCCCTGCTGGGTCAGCGTGGACCCAGGCCTTTAAAGAGAAAAGTTCAGGGAAAGTTCACTTCTATTGTTTTACCATGGTTACAAAACAGAAAGAAAAAAAAGGCAGCAAAAAAGAACAAATCTTGAGTTTGTGACCTGTTGCTGCCAGGAGCCCTCTATTGGGTTCTTTTTCCTTTTATCAATTAAGCACTGAAAAAAAAAAAAAATCAAAACTCACAATGGGCTATAAGCGATTAAAAGCCAAAGCACACTCTATTATCATGTGTAGGTGATCTTCAGATTTAATAAATGAGTAATCTTTCCAACAAGCATTTAGATTAGCTTGATTTCACTTAAATATTTATAAAATTATCTTTCTGTTGCTATATTAAAATTTGCAAGGATGCTATGGCATGTAAGGTTTATTGATTTGTAAGGGTAAGAGAGAGAATTTATTAAAAATCATTTATCTTTGATAAAGTACATTAAAATGAGCATTATTTTCAAGGAGGAGATGTAATCCAAAATATTTTCATTTACTTAAAAAGCAAGAAGTTTTGATATATAATAACATGGGGAGATTTTACTCAGAGCAACCTCGGGGTGCCTTTTGTGGTACTAGAGATTGAACTCAGGGACTTGTGCATGCCAGGCAAGTTTTCTACCGGTGAGCTATATCCCCAATCTGCTGGGTGTCTTGTGACTATAAGTGAAAATTCAAACCAATTCAAAATCGTGTAGTTTTGCCTATGCACTAAACTCCGAGAATTTTTTCCAAAGATATTTACTTACCAAGTATTCATTCTGAAGAAGGTGAATGCAGTACAGTTTACTTCACATTTTTTCCTCTGTGCTTATAAAATCCTGTGGCTACAGCAGTACCTCTAGAGCTATAATTATTAAAAAAAAAATTGATGATACCTATGATTTAGAACATTATATGTATAACCCAGAACAAAATCACTGTACAAATTCATCCAGTTTTTGTGCATATCTTTTTAAAAATATGAATTTATACTCAAAGAAAAAGAGACTTCAGGTGGAAATTCTAAGACCCAAGTTTTTCTTAACATGATTTACATAATAATATAGTCAAATAAATTAAAAAGCATTTTATGTTAATACTTTTTTTATATAAAGAAATTACAGGTCATTTTAGAATTGCTGTAATTGCGCTGAAAATCCTGGACTACTTTCTCTTTGTCACGAAGGCTAAGGCTCCTTTGCAGGTTGAAGTAAAAAGGGAAGTACACAGAATCAAGATAACAGAGTAAGATGAATCTTTGTAACTCTTGGATGACACTATCTATGTTATGTGCACTTTTGTTTATTGATCCTTTGCTGTTTTGATTAACATAATTTGCTTTCCTTAAAGTCACCTGTGTCAGGCACAGAAATGAACTTTCATGTGATCCAGAATGTCTGTGGAGAAGGAAAAGGCAGAGGTTTATTAATCTGTTTTCATTAATTACAAACAACATAGCAAGTCTCAAAATTATCTCTTATAAATTGTATCATATAATTTTATGAATAAAAAGATTTGTGTCCCTCCCCTCCTATGTACTTCCAATATCACTCTGAAATGACAAATTTTAAATTGTTTCCATCTAACTTAATCTTTTACCATCTGAAAGTAATGTTTTAAAAATAAATTAATCTGATTATATTTATAAATGATGATCTCAATCTGTGATCCACACACTTTCAGGGTGGTTTCTTTATGGAAAATTGAGAAATATGTTATTTGTGGAATGCTCCACATTCCTAATGATCTTTTTGGAATGAAAATACTTCTTGAAAAACTGAATCAGGCAGCTGACAACAAGTAACTTAGGACTTATGAATTCAGAGGTCATCCAGTCCTTCACCTGCCTTCACACAAGACTTACCTCAACCATTGAAGATAAATGACTGCCTCTCAGATGTTAAAAATCTTTAAGAGAAGAGTCTGCAGAGACCTTCCCTGATAACCTATTCTAATGTTTAACGGCTCTAATGAGAGGGAGAACTATTTTTTCATATCTCATCTACATCCCTCTTGTTGCAGTTTAAGGGTCGGCACTTATTTTTAATGTTATTTGCCTGCTTTTTATTGCTGTGTATTCTGAATTTATTATTGGCCAGATTTTCCCAGTGCATGAAGAGCTAGAAATAAATCTCATGCATTTTCAAGGGTCATTCTGGTATATAATTATCTGTCTGTCTATCTATCTATCTATCTATCTATCTATCTATCTATCTAATCTATTCCCATCTATCTTAAATTCACTGGCCTTGCAATCCCGTTTTCTGTCTCCTTAGAACCATTGTTTCCCATCAGTTAAAGGGATGTAATTATTTACTTTTAAATAGAATAACTGACTCAGGCGTTGTTTGACCGTTCGTGCTTCAGTGCACTAAAGAGCTCTAATGTGAATGGGACAAAAAATACTTAATTGTTATAAAATTTGCCCCAGAAATCCAACTTAAAGTTTCATCCAGAGAGGAACTCCCCATAGACCATCAAGATGCTGAAAGATTCTGAAGTATATTGCTTACTTTGCAGATATTACATTAATTCACTTACTCTCTTTTTATATAAGAATTCATGAAGGAAGAACATTTTTTAAAAAGACAGTAAATTAACTTTCCTATATAGGTTTGCATTTGTCTGTCCCTCTATACCCTAGGAATTGGTTCTAGAACCTGCTATAGGTACCAGAATCTGAGAAGGTTAAATCTCTTACATTAAGTGTTTGATACTTGCATATAACTTATGTACATCTTATTATACACATTAAGTCTTTCTAGATTACTTATAATACTTAATAGAAGATAAATGATATATAAATAGTTGTTACACTGTATTGCTTAGGGAATAATGGAAAGAAAAATCTGTATATGTTCAATGCACATATAATGTTTAGTTTAATATTTGGTCAACAGTTGGTTGACTTTATGGATCATTCATGGGTGGGAAATCCTGGATACTGAGGCCCAACTATATTTTACTGTCAACAAGTACAGTATTTTGAAGATAGGAAATAGCATTTCTCCTTTCTCTGCCTCTTTAGATAAATATGATCCTAAACTGTATTATCTTATTAAAGAACAGGGTATTTGTTTTCATATTTAAATAAGAGATTCATGTAGTTTTAAAATATGTGTCTATATAGCTACATATTTTATCTCATACATAATGTATATCTTAATATTCGGGCACTTTCCTGTATTTCGGTGATGATTAACATAAAAGTAGTATACATGTTAGTTAAATTTGGCTATGAATAAAAACATTTAAAAATATTTAGGCACTCTGAAGAAAGTCATTGACAAAATTAGCATAAACAAAGCATTTTAAGATTATATAAGAAGACACTGATAAAGAAAAATATTCTGAAGATGTTAACTTATTTAAATATCTTCTAAAACATATACATTGTTAAAATTTACTACATGCTACTTAAATCTTTAAAAAGTTTATTTTGTGATCATCATATTTATTATATTCTTCATGTTATGACTGTACAACATATTGATATTGTCTTCAGTTTTTATAAATAGTATTGATGAAACTGCACAAAAGAAAGGGTAGCACTTGGATTTGGAAAACAGCAGCAAAATCCATATAAATATTATATTTCCTCCATTAAACATTTTAGCCCAAAGCGAAACTTACAACATCTCTCTAGATCTGTATTTCCAAATAAGAGAGACTATATTGATCTTTTTTGAAGTTCTTTTCTCAAAAGGAGTCATTTTCATAGTTGGTATCATTATATCCCAATTTCAAAGGAGCTAAATTGAGTACTGTAAAAACTAATAACTGCTTTAACTCAGTCATGTCACACACCGCTTAGTGTTAGTCTTGAACTATACTATATGTTAATTGATTGTTTTGGAACGATGAAAATACAAGAGTACCATGCAGAAAAGACATTTTGCATTATATGTGGTGAATGGGTCATTGATTAACATTTCATGTTTTATTTTTCAGAATTTGGTTTTAGTGAAAATTGTTACTCTTATGCCACAAAATATCAGTGCTTTATTTTAATGTATAAATGATTATTAGCTTTTTGAAAAGTTATTTGGATTATTCTCTAAGTATGTTATCATTTTTACCTATCAGTGGTCCGGTGAATCTTTCTTATATGCTCTTTCAGGAGTAAAAGACAGTGAGACTTGTTTATTAAGCATTATACCCTCAAACATTTCTTTGCACACTCAGCTCTTCCTCTAATTTTCTCCTATACCTTGACTTCATTTTAAATCTAGATTTTTGCCATTATTTTCTAGCAAAGGTCCCACTCTCCAGTCTTTTTCCATTGCTTTATACTTATATCAATTTATATTTTCTTTCTTTTTGTTGCTGAAAGTTACCACGTTTCTATAAGTAAAACCGAATTTTCTAGCTTGGCTTTTAAGCTTCTTGGAAATCTGATTACAAAAGACTTTATCTTCCTTAAATTTAAAATCCCAATTATTACTACTATGCAAATTTTATTTTGTGTTTGTTGGAACTTCCTGTGGAACTTTCTCTCTTCTCTCCTCTTGCCAAATTCCAACTCTTCTCTAGTCCCTAGTCAAATCTCAGGTATTCTGAAACCTTAGAAGTACTCTGCCTCCCAGTGTCGGCCTCCTGCCTTTTGGTTTCCAGCAGTCCAGACTCATACTCACACTCAGTGCAAGGTGAAAATGCGGGACCCTTTTTAAAGAGAAAAATTGGTAAGAATTTACAATGGTGTCAACAGAACATTAAATCCAGCAGAAAGACCTTTTCTCAGCATGTCTTTGCAAATGCATGTTTTGCATGCTCTGCTGGAAAAGAAATGCTGCACTGAGTTATTGGAAAATGTCCGCACTCCCAGCTTTACTGAGGCCGAGACAGGAGGGTGGCAATTTCCAGACCAGCCTAGATTATGTGATGAGATTTTATTTTGAAAACACAAAACAATGAGGGGGGGGATAGAAAATTACTAGATATAAATAAATCTCTTTCTGTAAAAAGTTTTATGACATGAGTCATAAAGAAAATATGATGTTCCTATGTGTAAGGAGAATGACAGGTGCCCAAGTACAATAATCACATCACAAATTTTTGCTAAATTTCAGATACTGAAGACAAAATTGCAAACAAATTGAGAAATTATGTCTTACCCTTTTGATTATTTCAAACCTGAGTATTTACAAATATGCTATCTTTATTAGCTTTCTAATTAAGGGATCTGTTTTTTAAAAAGCACCTTAGTCATGGTAAAAATACAACTAAATCATCTAATAAATTTCAATTAACAGTAACCCAAATTTAAGAAGGCTTCATAATATATCGAGATTTAATTTTCCCCTTTTTGGTTTCCTGATAATGTACAACAAACATTGTAAAATATCACTTAAATACTGTACAGGACTGCAGGTTGATATACCCCAGAGATTTATTTATATCTAGTAATTTTCTATCCCTGCCTCATTGTTTCATGTTTTTGAAATAAAATCTCATTACATAATCCAGGCTGGTCTGGAAATTGCCATCCTCCTGTCTCGGCCTCTGTAATGCTGGGAGTGCAGACTAGCGGGCCCAAAGCTCCAGGTTCTAGTCCCCACACCATGAAAACCAAAGCAAAATAAAATAAAACAAAAATAAATCTCTGTAGTTGCATAGCGTTACATTCTCAGGTCTGTAATGTTTACCTTAGAAAATATTCCATTTGAATTTTTTGTGACTTGAAGTTGGATGATAAAGTTAGGAAATATTTATGATGGGAAAGCTATATTCACCCACTATCTTCTTGACTGACAAGAAAAATATAAAAATAAATATATGACACTGTATGAGGGTCCAAAAGAATAACAATATAAATTAAAGATTAGTTGTTCAGGGAGGTGCAAGGGGTATGAAAGAGATAGGAATTAGGAAGCACATTTAGAAAATTCATTATGAACTGTAAGATAATTATTGATTGCTAATGGAGAAGACTTCATGACATGCTGAAAGACTGCACTTGACATACTTGGTTCTAAAAAAGGGGAGCATATTTGGTGATTTAACAGCAGAAATAGTTTTTCCCAAGTTTCTGCTGTCTAAAGATTGGAGGAGTTGCTTTGGTATTTAACACACTGTCTATCTGCCTGTGCATTCATTTGTAAGCCTGGGCTGTGTGAATTCAATAAAGAGTTCAAATCCACATAAAGTTTTGTCAATAAATTCATTTTTAATGATGTTTAATGGTTTTTTAATGATGTTTAAACCACTGTAAGCCGTACACTTGAGCAGTCCCAATCTACTCAATATTCGCAAATTTTTTTTCTTTTTGGTTTTTCTCCGGTACCGGGAACCGAACTCACGACCTTGCGCTTGACAGGCAGGTGCTTTTGCCGCTGAGCTAAATTTCCAGCCCCTGCAAATTTTCAGATGAAAATAAGTTTGTTTCTTCAGATGAACTAAAGTGTGCCAAGAGGTGTAGCCAATGGCATTTGGGTAGTATTTTCTTGTTCCTGGTCCTAGAATTTATTCTTATTCCCACCTAGAGTCATTGGATAAATGTAGGTCAAATCTCAATGCAAATAATTTTTAGTAAAGGAAACCTAACCCAAAATTTAAAACAATTTACCTTGATAATAGTTAATTAGTGTTTCTTAACTATTTGATAAATTTGTGTCTATCTTAGACTTTATGCATTACTCAGTATTGTCTTCAAACATAATGGATTATTCTTGTTTATGTTCTAAGTTCAAAATCACAATCCATGCAAACTAATAGTATTTTAATCAAACTTTCTCAGAGAAATTATTGCACTGATTTAAAAAACAGAGTATACCTGTGGTAAATAGACTTTCATTTTTGTTAAAATTTGTGTAGGTCTATTCCCCTTTATTGGAAAAGAAATTAAATCTCATTCTTAAGTGCTTAGAAAGTTAGTTTTTACACTGTTTTGTAGTCAGCAAATTGTTGTATTATATTTATTTTCTGACTGTATTCAACTTTTTTCCCCCTCATACTTGGACAGATGTTCTTGGACAATTTGTCAGTAATCTATTGCAATTTGTAGTCAGTCAGTGTTCATTAAAACAGCCAAGTCTTAGCATGTAAACTTCACGTAATCCATACCACAGTTCCAAATCCACCTTCTTCCCCATTCTTAAAGATGAATTAGGTGAGAAGAGCGTATTTGCTCTGACACAGATCTGATTCCTGAGCTACTCACAGGCATGGATGATGAGGTTTTTTTCTGTTTTTAAATATGTTTGTTTTCTTCTGCAGTGGGGCTCTGGTCTATACAATCTCAGGCATTTTAAGCAATTAAAACAAATAATCATGATGTCTGTGGTGCATTATGCATAGTCAACTTTAGCTGTAGAGAAAAACAGCCAGATCCCAGAAACTTGTGACAAACCTTCATTTCTAGCTCACATTTCTTGTGGTTTGTTGGTCAAGGATGACTACCGCGCTTGGTGAGCTGATTCAGATGTTCTCACAGAAGAGAGCAGCTTAAGAAGGGGCATAGACATATGTCATTGCTCAGACTGCGGCTCAAATGTAGCCTATGTCACCTCTGTTTTCCTGTCATTGATCACAGCAAGTCCAGTCGTAAGTAAGCCCAAAATAAAAAGTAAGGAAACCAATGTTGAAGAAATGTATTTTTCTCAGATGACAGGAAGGATGGCAAGAGAAAGGAGACAGAAACTAATTGTGAATAATTAATAGCATGTATTAGTCAGAATGAATTTATTAAATAAGTATTATCCTTTCACTCTGTTAGGGTACTATAAGTTAGAAAATTAAGTTCTTATTTAGAAATGAATGTTTGAAAGGAGACTACTTTAAACATGATTAAACTTTAACCAACTCCTATTCTAAAATATAGAATGAGATGGCAATAAATATGTTAGATTATAGGTTGTTAAACAGATATTTGAAAATCCAGTCATATATATTCTTAATTAGTTCGTGAGTAAGAGCAGCAAGGCACTTTAATATGATTCTCTTAGAACCTCTTGAAATGTTATGGTCTAATAATTTTTTCTCTTGTGCAAAATTCTTGTGAATTGATTAAATTGACTTTGGAAGGGGTTTGTTTCTTTCTCACTAATTTTAGAGAAGTAATTTATGATTTAATCCTTTAAAATAAAATTAACTCTCCATTTGGCAGTATCATTTATGCTGTTGTCAGCACCACCTTTTCCTAAGATAATTATTATCTTGTGTTTCAGGAAAGATGTTAGGGTGTATTTCAATGCTTTTATTTTTTAATCAGCATTGTTCCTTGTCTCCGTAAATCTCTATTATTGCACAAGTTCAATGTTACCTTTTGCATACAATATATTCTGCTCCGATGTAGAGGAAAAATAAATTTAAAGTAATTGCTTTCAGAAGTTTATTGTTTTATAGGACTGTTGTAAGTAAATAGGATGCAAAGCACTTAATGTTTGCTTGCTAAGCTTACTGAAGGTAGATGTTTATATAAGCCTAGAATTATTCTCCCTTCCCTGTTTCATAGTACTATAGCTAATCAACAAACTAATTCCTTGGTAGCAAACTTTTGAAATGATTTCATGAGAAATGTTTGAAGCATACTGTATGATTTTCATTTTAATTTACTACCACAGAGTCAAGTTTATATGAAAATGATGTGCAATTTAGAGTCCATTTAAAGTTGAGAAGTTATTTTACATTTTTCAAAATTCTTTAGAGGTAAATAATTTGCGTTTAACACGCGCGTTTTTGTGCCTTGCATTTTAAAAACGGAATACTGTAACATAGGTGGCAAGAAACTAGATTTTAAAGAGTTTTATTCCCACATATATGATAAACACATTTTTGTGAGAAGCTGAGGATGTAGCTCGATAGTAAAATGTTCTCTGAGACACCTTAGATTCAGTCCTGAGCCCTAAAATGAGACCCTGAACCACATGAGGAAGAAAAGAAGGTAGAATAGAAACTGCAGTTGGGCATGCACCTGTACGGATACATATGGCATCTATATAATTTGAAGGTTGACTATTAAGCTAGAAGAGAGCTAGGATGTAGAGTAGCATCATAGATCTTGACTTTGGTATGGAAATTAAACTTTTCTGTGATGGTGTAGGAGTTTAGACTCCCGTGCTTAAAAGCAAGGGATCTTTGCCAGGCTCATTACATGGTATGACACTTACTAATCTCTGCCTCCATGCACATTACAAATAAAATGATTTCATTTTTTGTGGCTGAATAGTATTCCATTGTGTATTTCCCACATTTTCTTTACCTGTTCATCATTAAGGGACATTTTTGCTTCATTTCTCCATTATTGTAACAGAGCTGCAGTGAACTAGGGAGTACTGATATCTCTGCCATGTGCTAATTCTATTTCCTTTGAATATGTACTCATTATTGGGATTGCTGCATCGTATCTACCTCCTGTTCTTTAATTTCCTATTTTGTTTCTCCACACATACTTCATTGCCTCGTGGACTGCACCTTCTGATTTCCATTTCTGTCTTTCTACTTCACAGAAACCTTGTACTTATTTCTCCTCCATCGTTGTAGTACATATCTTGCATTTCTTCTCTCCAAATCCTCATTATTCTCTTTAACTACATCGTCAGGTAACTTGATCTTTTCAGATTTCAGCTTTGACGTTTAGTAATTTCCACTTACCTATTTGAACAAGACGTCACCGACTACAAAATACATTCTAGTAGGATAAGAATGATTACATGATCAGTATTTATATGGCAGGGAAACAAGGTGACTAAAATGTTAAATTTTGGTACAGAGCTTCATCTAAAATTATAGCTATTAATTGTAAACGTGGTGGTTAGCAGGCATTATTTCAAATTATGAAATCTCAAGTCTGGACATGTATTTACCTAAAACATTTTCAGAATAATTTTTTATTTTAGTGCATTACTGTATGTGTGTAGGGCACAGTGTTTGCATGGCTTGTGTGGAGTTGGTACATGTACATCACGCAGCTCCGTTTCCTTTTTTGCCACCCCTTTCCCTTCCTTTCTTCCCCTCCTCCCTCTCTTTTATGTGTATGTGTGCAGTACATACTGTTTACCTTCCTTGTAGGGAGCTGGCTTATGTTACAGAACACGTCCTGATTCCATTTTTCATGCCATCTTCTTCCTTTCCCTTTCCTCCCTCCATCCCTTGATCCTCTTCACCTTTGAGAATGGGCTATCTCCCATGCCTCCTATTATGTAGCTCTTTTGTTGCTCTTCCTTTTTTTCTTTTGAGACCATAATGTTAAGTGAGTTAAATTAGACACAAAGTTTAAATATCACATGGTTTCTCTTGTATAATATTATTTGAGATTTAACTTTTATTGATCTTTCATTGATATATAACTACTTATGAAAAATCTGTTCAAATAAAAATTTCTAGTAAGTAGTACTGCCATTTTGCATATCAGTTAATAGTTTTTAGTATATTTTATTTCTACATTAATATATATGTTTATTCTTCAGATTATGAATATCTATTACAGGTTTTCAGATGAAATTAATAAAGATATTGTAACAAATCTGATTTTAAATTCTAAGCAAATTCCAGTCCTATATTTTACATATGTCAGAAAAGTTCCTAAGAAATAATTCCCTATATTTAAAGTTCAACAATTTTACTTTTAACTGTTACAAGCTAATTTATTCTGAACTTCTCTTAAGCAACTAAAAACTAATATGATATGAAGGTTATGACAAATTTGTAAACATCAAATTGCATTATTTTTTGTTGTGAATATAAAGTTTGCCTTACTATGCCCAAGAAAGTAATGGTACAAACATCTTCCTTTCCACGTTATTAGAATATTAGTGTATCTTTCTACACAAGCCTTGGCCAGGTACTCACAGTGCTAACCTAGATGTGGTGCATCTTCCAGTGTAACTAAGTGATTTAAGGTAGCTTATTTTTTGACATTCCTGAGCTTGCTTTTAACAGCAGAGGCCTATTTTATTCTTTGCTTTTTCTTTTTCTGTGTTCTTAGTTCACTGGCCTAGTCTGCTTACTTCAACGTATAAGGAGGATTCCAGTGCATGCCCAATTGTGTGTATGTGTGTAAGTGTGTGTGTGTGTGTGTGTGTGTGTGTGCTTTTCACAGACATTCAGAATGCATTACTTTGGGAGGTCAAGCAAACAGTGGCTACAAACCAATAGAAAATTTTCAGTTAAGACTAAGATCATCTAATTGTTTTATTCAGAACAAATTCAGAATTATAGGTAAATAAGAGGAGTATTGCTTCTAATTTTTTATGAAAACCAAATTTTGATAGAGTGAAGCTAGCAGTTTTACACGTTTAGTAGTAAAGTTTAGATGGGAGAGCTAATAGAAGTTTTAATACTCTGTATTTGTAATTCATTCCTATGACTATAATAGGTACACACATTCAAAGAATCTGTTCAAGTATCTCTGCAAGGCTTATGAAATGTTTTTTGAAGGTTGAAAACTAAAGAAATTCCCTGGACTCATTCAAAATATCTTCTGTCACTGTCTTTTAAAGTCTTGTTCAGATTGACTACTTATGTACTCAGAGGGTTTGTTAATAAACTACTCACACACCACCCATCCTATGCATAGTAAATCCTAGTAAAGGGGCGGAGCTATTGCTCTGAAGAGATCGTGTTTCACAGGAGATGCATTACTCTTCCTCACCCAAACAGGACACCTTGGGATTTAATAAGTTCATTACTCAGCTCTAAAGAAGCAAGCGTTGTGTTTGGGAAAATGGAGTGGTAGTTCTTTGAAATGTCAAGCTAAATGTTAACAAAAAATGAAATAAAGTTGAAAAATTGTCCTACTGCTTCAGGGTATAAGTGAGGGTGAGAGCCCTTTCATGCTGTGAGCAGTCTTTATGTCAACATTCACTTTTTATCGTGTTTATTTTTTCTTTCAGTTTTTTGACATAATGTGTGGGGAAAAATATCTTTGCAATTCTAGCGCTTCTTCACATATAGGACTTTTGGGCCCTGAACTTTTCTAGAGTTTTTCTTTTGGGGAAGGCAAAGAGGCAAGTTACACATTTCAATCAATGAAGACCAGATGGTACACTTCTAATATTCAGATATCTGAATCTATTTCTAATCATTTATATTTGTTCACACTATATTTCTAAAATAAAATGCCCTCCTGTACACACACAGTTTGCTTCTAACCCATTCAGCACTTTAAGTGTTGGTTTTCCTTGTAGTTTGACAAATAATTTTCTTATCTACACTGAATCTTCCTTGGAATACTCTACCAACTTGCTTGTTCTTATTTAAACACGTGCACACATACACACATCCTTCACTGGTAAATATGTATAATATTTGAAAAAATAGGAAAGAAAGGTAATATACAATTGAATCTACTTATGGGAAATAATTGGTGTCTATAATAAATGGGATCATATATAACACACCCACCTATTCCATGGCATATTTTTCTATCCTTTTAATCTAACTTTCTGAAATATATAAAGAACTACTCAGATTTTGGCCTAAAGCACACCATTACTTTTTTAACACAGAACAATTATATAAAACTTTCAAGGTTTATTTTGCAGATTCTCTTTTTCTCTGTCTTTCTCTTTATTTCCTCAGCATGAACTAATTGATTTTCAATATAAAAGTTTGATTTAAGGAGTATTTGTATTTTAAATTTTCATGTGGCCAATTAGATCTTGAATAATATATATATATATATATATATATATATTCTCTTGTATCAGTATAATAGTATAGACTTTGCTCCTATAATGGATATGATGTGATGTTTTGATTTAATTTTTCTTGGTTTATTTATGAGACAATGTCTCACTATATATTTCATGCTGGTCTTGACCTCATGGCATTCTTCCTGCCTTAGCCTCTCAAGTGCTGAGAATACAGGTGTGAGCTACAATATCTGGCTTGATTTAATTTTTAATTCCGTATTCATTAATGATGTTATAAATCTTTTAATATGTTTATTAATTAGTTATATATTTGTGTTATTTTTCTCTTTATACTCATTTTCCTACAATATTGATTCTTCATTGTCCATCAGCTAAGAGAAATAATCCTGTGTTGCCTTATACAGTTTTCTTAATTTCTAACTTTTGCAATATTCGTTTTCCTAAAACTGTATTAAATTTATACATGGTAATTGTGCTAATCATTTTCTCAATAGTGTCTAACATTAATGTCATGCCTTTAAGTCCCCTTCTACCTCTAGGATGATTTTCTTTAAATTCTTTGTATGTTTTTATTTAAAAAATAAAAGAACAAAAACATATTAACAAACACATACACATTTACAAATAACACAAGAACAATACAACCAATACTGAACTTCAGACAAGGTGATAGTTGTACTACTGATTTCTATCACTTTATTAAAAGAAACAGTTAATGATTAATTATTTGATCAGTCTTACATGCCAATATTTGTTTTCCTGAGTAACCACTTTGAAGAAATCAATATGTAATACAACAACCATTGTTAATTTCCTATCACCTTGTCTGAAGTTCTGTAATTTTTTAAAAAAAATTTGTACCTGTAATCATTTGTAATTTTTAA
This sequence comes from Chinchilla lanigera, assembly GCF_000276665.1. Lineage (NCBI taxonomy): Eukaryota > Metazoa > Chordata > Mammalia > Rodentia > Chinchillidae > Chinchilla > Chinchilla lanigera. Next base: position 34,892,755 of record NW_004955404.1, read on the forward strand.
ACATGAATTACTTAATCTACACATTTTAGTACAGAAGATGAGCAGCTACTTCAACTTTGTAATAGCTAGTGTATTAGCTCTCATCACCACAGCAAAATACCTGAGGCAATTATCCTATAAAGAAACAAAGTTTATTTTAACCCAAAGTTCTGGAAGCTCCAGTTTAATCTCATATGGCCCAAGTGTTTCTGCATATGGCACTGTGATGAGAGGGTATCGCAGAGAAAATTGCTCAGCTCAAGAGCTACGAAGCAGCAGAGAACGAGAGGTTGGTGTCCAGTAATCTAAGACCTCCCACTGGACTGCACTTCCCAAAGCTTCTACCACTCCAGAAAGCATCACCTTGGAGGTCCACCCTGTAGCACAGGACCATTAGGGGCCCCTCATCTGAACCATAGCTGCTAATTTATGCAATAACACTTTTCAGTGGTAGAGCTTTCCAGTAATATTAAATGCAAGGTCTTAGGGTTTTCATTTGTACACATGCAAGGGAAGAGAATTTGTAACAATTTATAGTATTTGTCCTGTCTTACTCCAAAGTTTGTTTTGATAATCCAGAACCTCCAATCAAATGATGACAAATCTATCCTCTATCATGTAGGTGAGAATTAAAGTTTGAAGGACATGTGTCTACCTTTTCAAACTAAGTTCAAAAGTGTACACATTTTTGTATGGAAGATGTTGGTTGATTATTTCAAGCTCCATCGATTGTCCCAGCTTAAAATTTATATAGTATTCTCTTTACAGCCACATTGTTTTGAAGAGCCAAGACAGATCAAAAGTATTCAGTCAGTGGTAAGGAGACTGCAAAGGAGGCAATGGCTCAGGAACTTTCCACTTCATCATCATTATCAGATTGGCACCATACAAAACACTCTGACATGTTATAGTCCCAGGCTTTCAGGTACTTAAATAATTACTAAGACAATGTGGATTCAGATGGCCATAGATCAGCAATGAGCATCTGTTCTTTCCTTTGACTGTTCATTCATTTTTTTAATTTAATAGATATTTATTGAGCTCCTACTTTGTGCCAAACAGTTTTTCACATGCAGAAGATACACCAGTACACAAAACATGTTAAATCCCTTCCATCCTGGAATTGGCAAGGACAGATACTTATTGGTAAATAAGTAAATGCATAACATTTATGAACAAAGCTTAGGATAAAAATGAAATAGTTGAGATGGGGGAGCTGTAGAGCAGACCCAGTATAATTTTGTACAGTTATTGGAGGCGGGTAAGGTATGGAGATAGCTTACAGAGAGCCATTCTAGGTTCAGAGGAATAAAAATAGCCTATTTCATTTTTAAAACAGTAAATATGTTCAGAGTTGTGCAGTAGAAATGTAACCTTAAAAGTGAACTCCAACAATCTTCCAGATATTGCTATTTAATTTTGATACAAATTTCTTGACGGCTGAAGCATTTTTATGATTAGCATGGCCATTCAGTACAAACTTTTACTCAGAGAGACCTAATGGCCTTCAGTTCCCCAACTTTAGCAGGCTGTAGTCTGTGTAAGTAATTATTCACTCACCAGGAGCCATTCTATTCATCTGCAAAGTATGCATGTTGATGGTAACTGAGTCACAGAATTATTAAGACCATTAAGTCATATTAAGTCATATAATACATGCCAAAACGTTCTTCATGATAATGTTTGCATAGTAAACTGAGACATAGAGCTCAGGGTTTTTAATCTCAATCTTGATAATAATAGCTAAGCTAAACTTCATGGTAACCTCTTGAAAACCTACAAAATTGTGAGACAATGTCCTTCACACTATCGCTTCCTAAAGTAACATGTTATATCTTCTCTTTCTTTGAAGACCTCAGTCTAGTTACTCAATATCTGTGCCTCATCTTTTATAACACAACCTGCGGTTACCAAGCTCATTATTATTGGTTTAATTAGTCATTTCTGCTAAACACAAATGATTTGCTGCCCTTTGTAGTAGAGACTTTAAAGGCTTTCATATGAAACATAGTTCATTACCTGAAAGGTCTTGCATTATAGCTAGGATCAAAATATACTTAACATACGTACCTACTCTACTCAAGGGCTTCACTTACGCTATACGAATGGGTCTTTTGTTTTGACGCTGTAACGCACCCATCATTCTAGTACGTGCCACAGTTATTCGGCAATAAGTCCCTGGACTGTGACATTTGGATCTTGCCTGCAATCTTTTATTCAAATCATACTTATATTGCATGACACATGTCTCCCCCTTCCTTATATTATCGAAGTTTATTCTTTGGTTTGGTTTTTCTCAGGTACCAGGAACTGAACTCACGACCTTGCGCTTGCCAGGCAGGCGCTTTGCCGCTGAGCTAAATCCCCAGCCTCGATGTTTATTCTTTTATTTTTCCTTTTTAAATCACTTGGTTAGTAGTGACATAATTCTATAGCCTACCACTGCAAAGAGGTTGTACTTTGTCGTCACTTTCATAGTAGTTAGGGTCTGCCTTTAATTCCAGGGGCTACCTGACATGTCTGTGTACACTCACCATGTAGGAAATGAGAATACATGTGTGACTAGTATTTAGATCTATAGTCCTAGATTTGAAAGTAGTTTGTTGGACTAAGATTAAGACATTTTTGTCAATATTAGATAGCATAGCAATAAGCGGTGAGACAAAGAAATTGACTATAATATGGAATTCTATATTCTGCTTAAAAAATTAAAATGTGATAACTCCTATTTGCCCTAGAATTTTCTCTAATGTAATGTTCCGCATGAAGTTTAATCAAGAAACAGTTTGTGTACTCGAAATAATGATAATAAAATCTATTCTTTTATACATTAGCACTGCACTTAACACCTCTGCCTCAGTTCCCATAGTTTTAAAATGAAAATCATAATATCTCCAACTCATACATTTCTTGAGATTAAATGAAAAAATATACATAAAGTGCTCCAAAGAATCACTGTTGTCTGTGAATATGTCAGGTTTACATGTCAGCTATCTTATGTTCATCAATTTAAGCCATACTATTAAGGTAATTTTTTATTATTTTAGGGTATGATTCAGATACGAAGAAAGTAAAGAAAGAAGGAAGGAATAAAGAGAGAGGGAGACAGGGAAAGAAATATGAGTCAGGGTAATGATTGGGATTTTAGATGCAACCTCTGTTTATTATTTCAAAGAAAACAAAAATCTACGATGAAACAATGTTGATTCAAAGGTGAAAAGACAATTGGCGGTGTCTTCTCCAAATCTGTGATACAGAAAGTTTATATCATAACGTCTTATAATAGCTAATGTTTGCATTAAAAGGCTATTCATTAAATAAAACACTTTCATAAATTATTAAGTAGAATTCAATTGCTTTAAATCATGTTAACAGCAATGTTTGATGCTTATGTAACATCCATGTTATGTAATGAATAGCGTGCTTTTAAATCCGTACATACTGAAAAGAGCATACATTCTGAATATCATCCTTTCCTTGGTTCATAGACCTGGAATGTTCATAGGAGTAGCAAAAATTTGTGTGTGTGGGGGGAGGTTCTAAATTTTGGAGCCGGTAACTGAATCTCTATATTTCAAGATTATATTTCTTGACAGCTTTCTGTGTGTTATGTACAGCAGGGGAAGAGAAGATGTATCTGTTTTATAATAGGCTTCTCAAACAAATTAGCTGTGTACATTTTCTGCAGAGATGGTGTACAAATAACTTGTCAGTGGAGGGTAAAAACATGCATTTTAGGTGGAGTGCGCCATTTTGTCTCTGCATTCTAAAGTAAGAAAACAAGGTTTTTTGAGTTCTGATTTAATAGGTTCCTTCTTTAACTGTCATTGGAAACCACATCTGTGTGGATTAATAGTTTAATACAAACATAACTATTGTTCTAGTCTTGTGATTTTTATGTGAAGACATTTATATCAAATTGCTGTTTATATTCAGACTTAATTATCATACATTGATGACTGTGATTGCTTTAGTAGAGAAAGACTGGTGCACAATTATATATTTTCCCCTTCTTAATGTCGCTGTGCTGTAACTTCACAAATATATTCTCCTGCAGATCAAAAAATATGGTAACAATCATGATTTTGATTGATACCATACATACAGAAAAATAAAAGTAAACCCAGCTGATTAATTGCTTAATTTCCTTGTGTTGGGAACAAATCCCTGCTATGGTAAAATATTGAAAAAAATGGTCTATTTGTTGGTTAGATTAAAATTTCATCTATAAAATTGATTATATAGTACCAAATTATGGTCTTTGTAAATTCTCCTAAAATAAATTCTCAACAAAAATACTAATAGTGTAAATAAACAATTCATAATATCCTATAGGTGTTTGAGAAAAAATTGTTGTCTATTGTATGTGTAACACATGCCTCAGTGTTACAAAGAGAGACATAATAGGGAGAAATACGATACAATGTATAAAACTATTAAAGAGTGAATATGTGCTTGGTGAATGTTTTCTTCCTTACCACCAGCTCTTTTATAGTTATGAACTCCTGGTTTTTCCCATTCATCCTTCTTGAAAAATCCCTACAATGGTGTCCCTGTATCATTCGTGTGGATATCATCTACTTATTTACTATCTGTTTCCTGAAATAGACTGTGAGCTACTGAAAGTCCAGGACAGCATCTTACTGATATTTCCAATATTATCATAAGGTCAGACAGATTAACAGGTTCACTAATGTTTGCTAAGTTAACAAGCAAATAATGCTACAATGGCATCATAGCGTGGTGCTTAAGGGCTTGGCTTCCAGAGCCAGATTGCCTTGCTTCACAATATGATTCTGTTGTCTTCCATTTGTTGGATACTTAGCAAATCATTTTCCTTTTTGGTGTCTCAGTGTTCTGGTCAGTGAAATAAGGATAAATGTAATACTCATCACCAAGGTTTGTTCTGAATATTAGACGAGAGAGCACATCATGAACTTAGTAGCATGCTGGTAGCAAGACATTTTATTATTTTATTATTTTATCCACTGTTTGAAAAAATAGAAATATTTGAGAAGAGGACCTTCCCTGTGATAAAAATGGCATATACTTGGAAGGAGAGTTTGATATTGTTTTTGTTTTGTGATGGAAACAATTTATGGTCATTGGGGCAAAATCAAAGAAGATCTGCAGAATCAGAGTGATCGTAAATCACAGGTACTACATAGTTACGAACCAGGTCTCGCAGGTCCCATTGAAATAAAAGGCTGAGTATATGCTTTTGGTGTAAAAAAAATACAACCAACGGTAGTTGGTAAGATAGTCTAGTCATTTGAAATCCAATGTGAAAAATTTTATTTGTGATTATGTAGTCCATAACTTGTATAAATGATTGGTTTAGATGTTACATATTTTAGTTCGACTATCTTTAAATTTTTTAATTTGTTTTATTTGAGAGATGATCTTGCCATGTAGTGTAGGCTGGCCTTGAACTCAGTTATGTAGCCCAGGTCGGCCTCAAATTCACAGTGATCTTCTTGCCTCCGTCTCCTGAGTGATGGGATATAATTTAATATTAAATGTAAATTTTATACAGTATGGTTTGAGGAAAGGAAGCCATTAAAAGAAAGAAGGCAACATGTATTAACTTTTCCTAGACTTTAAGATCATTTATAATTGATTTTGATTATTTCAGGATTTGTTCTTTACAAAATTCTAGTAAGCCTTTGTACAGAAACATTTGTTATATGCAGACTCATCTTTGTTCTAGAAAACTTATGAGAAGTAAAGAAATTATAAGGTGATTGAAAAGTTTAAAATATTTAGTTCACTAGCTAAACATATTACTAAGTGCTTTTGGAGACAGTATGAACTCTGGGTAGAATATACATGTGGGTGTCTACTGCATGGTACACATAGGTAAAAGTAAAGAGGATTACGTAGTCATGTTTCTCTAATTAAATTTTTAAATAACATTGTTATTTTTAGTCTTATAAAATATTCATAGAATAGATTTTATTCTGATAAGTCACTTTGTGCACTTCTAAGGGGTCATTTACCACGCATGCAAGTTGAGGCAAGAATGTATCAAGGTGTTGATTTGTTAAAGGTTAAATTTAAGAAGTATGCGGAGTAAGTTAAAGATCTTAAACTAACATCATTGTATTAATTCCAAGGTTAACATAAGCAATATATTTAATGTATTTTAAAGAAACTTTTTGACATGGTCTTCTTTTATAGATTCTAAAGAAAGAGTTTTAGAGGCTGGAGAATCTAAGTATATAATCTATTAAAAAGGCATTCTGGTGTTTTAGGCTATCATTAATTGATAACACACCATACAAATGCTTAGGAGTGGCTCATTTGCATTGATATAGTAGCTCAGGGTTTTCCTGTGGAGGAACATACTCATATCTTTGTAAAATTTTACACACACACACACATATATATATATTTATGTGTGTATGTGTGTAATTACCTATACTCAGGTTCTTGCTCAATCACCATGTTTTCCAGGCTGGGCTTGAGCTTGGAATCCTCCTGTTTCAGCCTCCCAGAATGCTGGGATTACAGATGTAGGCAATCATGATTCCTGACTACAGTCCAATACATTTTATTTCTCATTTTGGGGTCATTTTTTCTTCTTCATTACACAGTAGCTTTAACTGACAAGGAACATCAGATATTTTCTCTTTGGCTTTGCAGGAAGGTTTTGTGTTACATAGATTTCCTGTATTATTTCAAGCCTATAAAAACCTATGAGTTCTGAGGTTGGGGAAAATAATAATTTCTCCTCAGCAGAGGAGCTAATTTCAATTTCTATTTTTTTTTCATTAGTGATGATTTCAGTTTATTGATGTTAGCCACGTAGTTTGGGTAATTATCAACTCTTGCATTTCTTTGACTTGAGAGTCAAAATATTTCTAGTTAGATGACTACATGCTTTATAAGTCTTTCCTTTACAGGCAATTATTTCTAACATTGTCCGGTATTCAATTTAAATCATAGAAGTTGGTTAATCATGTATGTAATGATACTTACAGACAATTTTTACCCAAATCCTCAGGGTCTATTTGTCACTATAAGGGTGTAAGTGTGAAAAAAAAAAAAACCCAAAAAACAACACGTTCTGTCATCTAGTAGACTATGTGAATAGTGTGTCTCTGTTCCCTGGAGAATACTTCTCATGTGTTAATTCTCCTATGCCATAAAACACACGGAACAAGATCGATAATGTTTAGAGGAAAGTTATCCTCCTAATTTGAAATTAAGTCGGACTGTTGGGGAGAATGCATTCATTTTGAGTACAAATCTGTAAATAAGAAAACTCCCTAGAAGTAAGCAGCTTTTTAGTGAGCTGAGTTTAATAAAAGTTGATTCTTAGAGATTTTTAATGCATACTATCGTCGTAAAACTTGGCCCCCAAAACAAAATACTAAAAGTTTTGAGAATGTGTCAACTGCTTCCACAAATCATACATATGTTTAGTAGGTTCAACTTGGCATTTCTCAAAAGAGTTTGAGCATAGAGCCTTTTCACTAAAGGCTGTTTTTCCGCAGAACATTGTTAATTTGTTTATTTGTATGCTGTCCAACTCATCTATGAATTATGTGCCATTGAAATGTGTGACAGGACGTAATGCTTTGTGCTCAGGGGCTCTGCATGTGTTCCCTGGGGCTATTTCCCATGCCTGCCTCGGGGCACTCCCTGTTTTGGTCCCTGAAAAGTCAACTGTTTGATGCTAGGCAAAATGATGGAAGCCTATAATCCCATCATTCCTGGAGGCTGAGGCAGGAGGATCACGAATTCCTCTGGCCCAATCTGAGGAAAGTAGTAGGATTCAGAAAGGGCAAATAAATTCTTATAGATTATGGGAGCAAGCTTATTTCCTTCCTAAATGCTTGTTTGGAACCAGGACTCACCTCAGTGTTCATTTGCCCTATACTGTTCTTCTGCTATCCTTTTACCCACATACTACTACTAAATCTTACCTTGCTCCTCCAAGAAGGGTTCATGTGTATATTCTTCCACTCATAATGTCTGGTTCAGTGCTTATACACAGTATTTCTCTTCTCCTGAATAAGTGAATCAGTGGAAAGGGTCAAATGAAACCCTTTTTTCCGTTCTCCAAACAGGAGGGTTTGGACCCAAACTTTCCTACGGGCAGCTACTTTTACATTTTTCTTTTTGCAGCCATCACATTTCCCCCGAGATTTTGCTTGTTTCTCTACCTAAACTTGGAAGGAGAACTGATTTAATTTCTCAAAAGCTATTGAACAGATTCAGAAATGGTATCTTTGGAGAAGTTTGAAGGTTCAAATATCCTTCTCAGTCCAAATGCATCTTCCTCTTTTAGTGCATTTATCTCCTTATTAATTTACATCACATGTCTTTTAAAAGTTGGATTTTATGCTCCGGTTTCTCTTCAGATCATATAAACCTCTGGCCCTTTTTTTTTAAAGTTGGATTTTGACTTTAGTATAAATAAACATAATGAATAAATCAGAAAGTTGATTCAGCGTATCAGTCACTGGAGAGAGATACAGAAATTAGTACAAGACTGAGCACCGTAAACTAAAGACAGGACTGGCTAGGGTTATCTGCCTAAGAAAGAAACCTTCTTATTCAGCTCTGCAAGGATGGGTATGCCTAAATACGGCTTTGGACATCTGCAAACTGCTTTGGGAATTATTAAAAATAACAAAGGCTGTACTGTAGCTGATATGTGAAGCTGAAAAATTTTGAAAGTCTTAAGTTTTTTTTTTTGTTCTAATTTATTGTATCAGTGAGGTCTTTTTGATTAAGAAAGTTCCACTTTCCCTGGTCCTCTGGGATAGAATGCGGTCACTGTTGTAGTTAAATCTGAGGTGAATGCAGCTACCATTGAGGCCACTGGACATTCTAACATAAATGCTTCTCTAAATGTTTCACTTCCTTGTTTATGTTTTCGTTTTGGTTTCTAGGAATAACCTATTTTTAACAAAGCATATCAAGCATTTAAGATCTTATGGTGTTCAGAAAATGTAGGCAACTTGATTAAGGTTATACCTTCTAATGAATTAGTAGAACAAATATTACACCTAGATCTGTCCAGGTAATAATACACATGCTTTTAGGCACAGCATCAAATCCCCACCCCTTTATGTTCCCTAAAGCTTGGACAGAAATGTAAATATTCAAGTGTTTTACAGCTAAGTTATTATGGATAGAGTCTTGTGGAAATTAGAGACCTTTAGTTAGTAGTTAGTGACGAAGTTTTCAATTAGAGTAAAATGCCCCACCTGTCCATAGAGGAATCTAATGAAGGAAGGGAAAAAGTCTTACTAAGATTTCCTAGTTCCTCTCAACTAAGAAGTTGTATATCACTTTAGGGAGAAATCCCACAAGTCTTGTTAGGAAGAAGGTAAGCTATTTGACATGTCTTTCTGAATCTTTCCTTTAGTTCCTTCCATTCTTTGCATGGGTTCTCAAAGCTGCGCTCTCACCCAAATGTAAAGTAATCCCCTGTAGGTTAGTTGATGGCTTTCGGTTATTGCCACCACCTAGGGTATTTGCATTTTAATAGAAGGTTTTGAAAGAACTTCAAGCTTTGACTCAAAGCAATAAATCTCTATTGGTGGAATTTGAGGGAAGGTGATAGATTGGGCAGGAGATATCTGTGATGAAAGGAGCCCACTGGGTCTATTCTAATCACAGCATGTGCTAAAGTGTTCCTACTTAGTAGCCTAACTTCTGCTTCCAGAGTAAAAGCTGTTAGGACAACTCCTGTGGCCTGAATAATGAAGTCCTCCTGAACAGTTTCATTTTCTTTCCGAGTAAAACAAGTTAAAGAGCTAGAAATTATTTTTCCTTTTCTGCTTCCTCTAGGACATTTTACTAGAGATCATCACAAACCTTATTTTTTTCCTGGTGGTGTTCAAATGTACGTTTAACATTATATTTAGATTCAAGCTTCCAAACTTTGTATCTCACTTTTTTATATCCTGGTAGCTTTTTGAACCACTCAAAGTGATAAAATAGGATGCTTGAGGAATTCAGATGAAATGGCTTCACAAATAATTTCAAATTTATTTAAATAAATATAGCGAGCCAGGCACTAAGTTTAAAGAGACACATACATATGCACTTTCTGCCATGTGATGTTAAAGTAGACTAGAGAAGCAGATTACTGCAATCAAGCCAGAGTCACAATAGAGTTGCTCACTGTGCATTTATCATGGTGCCTGGCAAGAACACTGGAACTTGAAATGGTTAGTAAGAAGGACTGACCTTTACTTAGGTAAAATGGGGATGATGATAGTTTGGTGTACAAATGGTGGGGAAGTAGACAGTATTTACAAATGGTATAATAGGATACCAAAGCAACTCAGAAAACTGTTAAGAAATTAAAAAGGGCAGGGCCAGGGATATAGCTCAGTGGTGTAAGCACCTGCCTGGCAAGCGCAAGGTCATGAGATTGATTCCTGGTACAAAAAAAAAAACAAAAAAAAAAAAAAAAAAAAAAAAAAAAAAAAATTAAAAAGGGCAAAATGTAAGTGATAAAAATCATCAAATTGGAGAAGTGGGATTGGGCCCCCTTCCACAGCCTGGTATACACCAAAGTATGAATTTTTTAAAAAAATATTGATTAATCAAATGTAAAATAGTGATCAGATTTGCATTTTAGAAAAATCCTTCTGAAATTAGTACACAGTTGTCTACATTCTGGACTTGCAGCACCAGAGTGGGACAAATTTGAATACACTGGAAATCTACAACTGTACATCACATAGGCAATGAAGGACTGACCTATATGCAGGAGATGTAGAAAGGAGAGCAGATTAAAGAAATGCCCTCATAGAGATATTTGAATGTGGACAAGAAGGAAAAGACAGTGCTGAATCCTGAATTTTTGCCTCAGTTAAGTAGGTACCATTTTGCTGAAACAGGGAAAAAGGAATAGGTTTTAATGGGGCAGATGCTGATTTCAGATTTGGACAAGCTGAGTCTTAAATTATTATAGAATGTCTAAGCAGCGATGTCTAGTAGAGAAGCATCAATCTGTCCGAATCTCAAGAGGAAGATCTGGACTATAGATGTATAGTCAGCCGCTAGTCTTAGCATCTCAGTGATAACAATAAAAGAGATCACTCAGGAAGAACAGATTATCAGAGGGCTGTTGATTGATCCTAGGTAGATAATAAGAACTAAAAAGCCAATTGAAGCAGAATGGTGATGAAGAATAAGTAGCAATACAGATACTTTAGTATAAGCAGGAAAGTATCCCCATTGGTTAAAAAAAGCAGACAGAATTTGCAATCTTTTTGCTCTCTCTAAATCCTGGAAAATCTGACCCCATATACTAAGTCTACATCTCTCAGTCTCTGTCCTTCTTGCTATTTGACTTGTTCCAGTTTATTTGAAATACTGTATATACACTCACAAAGTTCCAGTCTTTAATTTCTCTTTGGTATCCTCTCTGAAGTGTATTTTTCTGCCATAGTTTTCCACATTTGTTTCATTCTCTGAATTTTCTTCTAATGCTTCCACTGCCGTCTTTCTTCCTGGAACATGGAAGTATCATCATCCTGCCCAAGTTCTAACTAGTACACAGATTGCAGGTCTCTTATGAGGTTTTGCACATTACAATTTGCATCATAGTTATTTGTGCACCAGATTCTTTCTCTTTGGAAAGAGTGTCAGCTCCCGAAGACTTAAGAACTCACTCGCTCAAATTAGCATCCATAGAGAACTGCTTTGAACACAGCAGGTGCTTAGTTGTTATTTGTTCAATGATCACACATATTACTTACGTAAAGTAAACGAAATAGGCTCTCGGAATCTTTGGATAAGGCAAAGGGTCTCAGCTGAAGCAAACATAGAAATCCTTCATCCTTGTGGAGGATGTATCTTACAGTTTTGATATATGTGTGTACATATTGACTAAAGAAATTATCGGAGGACATGTATTTCATAAAGTTGCATTTATAACATAGAGGCCCAAAGTGGAAATATAGCGGTAGGAATGTTTCAAAAATTACTGACATATTCTTGACATTATTTTCAAGCAAAAATGGTGAATACTTGTCTCTTCTTCACCTACTTTTATAATTTTAAAAGAATCTTGTGTAAATGCCACCTAAAAGATAAGTAATGAAAAATACTATTATTTGTACAACACTATTATTTATCTCAAAAGTAGATGTAAAATGCTATATTGGCAGTTTCTCAAAATGTCCTAGAAATAGTCCCAAGCCTTCCCAATTTATTTTATATATTAGAAGTAAGGCAACTTAGTGGAGTTATTTGCTTAAATAGAATATGGGTTAAATGATAACTTGACTTATCTTTTAAATGACAAAAAATAAAGAAATTGGAAGACCTTTTCACACATTAGATATGTATTGTCATTTATCATCTAGATATCAGGCTAGCAGTGCGAAGTAATAAAACATATCATCGAAAAATGTGCTATAGGTCTGAATCACTCTTTCATTCCACCTCCCAGCTAACTGTAGTATTAAATCAAACAAGCAGAACATTTCCTTAGGCAGCCATTGCCTTTTAATTTCCTGAAGAACCTTAAAATATCATTCATTACAAGTACTACACATATTTGGTTTTTAAAAGTCTCATAAATCAATAGCAGGCTGACTGTAATAATTATTACAAGTTAGTGCATAATTTTCGTGCTGAAGGCTGCATGCAGAACTTTAGCATATGCAAACGAGGCAATTCAAACTGTGTATAGATATTAATATGAAGAAGCAGGTAACGAGGTGCAGGCTATGAATTATGCATCAGGAGTGGCTGATCTTCAATGAGGAAAATGAATTCAGCATGTAATCTAATTAGTGATGGAAGTCTATTACATCTAACTGCAAAAGCAACCGTCCTTGAAACAAATTTATTTACAGTCCATGTTACCACTTGAAACAACTTTGAAATGATGTGTAAGACAACAGCTTAATTGTAAAATTTTTTGTTTGTTTGTTTCAGTTCTAGACCTGGAAGGCCTCCTAAGAGGACTCAGAGTGTCACCTCCCCCGAGAACTCTCATATCATGCCACATTCTGTCCCTGGCCTCATGTCTCCAGGAATAATTCCACCAACAGGTAAGAGTGCTACTTGTTTATGCCAAAAATATTAGAAATCAGCCAACATCATGGATCGTATGCATATCTGTTATTGCATTCATGTTTACATGCATCTATTATATTTTGCACACATTAAGACAATGGTACTGGTGAGTTTATTTCAGAACTCTATTGTGATTATCATTACTGCTTTATTTAAAATAAGATGGAAGATGCTTAGTTGAACACAGTACTAGAAGTCATTTTAATTAATCCTCCCTGAATATCAAGAAGTAAATTATTATCCCTTTTCTTTGTAAGGAGTAGATGCTCAGTACAATCAGTGACGTGACTTTCTCAAGGTCAGTCAGCTGATAGCTCCCTGTGCTGGTCCTTCAGACTCAAGTGTCGGGCTCCTCATCCCTTAAGAACTCACACATGAGAGGCATCCATCCAAGCAGAAGGCAATACCTATGTGAAAGAGAAATATCTGTTTTTCTCAAGCAAATTTCTATTACAGCCAGTTGAAGTAAGTTCATAGAATCCCACAGCATCCACACTATAAGCAACTTTATTTGCACTGTGGAAAAAAAAACTCATTTGATTTCTGCCTCCTGCGTGTGTTCATTAATTCTTTTATTTACTTATACATATTTGCCCATTTCCAGTGTCCATCAGGAAATGAGACAGATTCATAAGTAAATTCAAGTAATGATATTATTATGTAACATAATATTTATACTAATTCTTACTCTCATGGAAACTTATTGAGCAGATAAACATATAAAGTACAAATGTCATATAACACACAGTACAGCTGTTGCAATAGAAATTTGACAAGATAAAAAGAAGAAATACTTTGTTTATCTCTAGCTTCCCATATCACTGTTTTCATTTTCTCTGTAACTTGTCTGTGTTCGGTTGTAATCATGGGTCATCTGATTTCATTTTCCAAATGTGGGTGAAAGTTCTTTCAATTATTATTTCTGACCTATCTCTATTCTTGTGTCAATATCTGAAGACTTCATTCACCTCTGTGAATACTTATCAAATAGGAATGGAGTTTTAAGATCTTTGTTTGCATTATAGATTTAATACCTTTTTCATCAGTATACCACAGAGTCTTAATAACAAATAATTGAAACTTTTCCAATGTGAGCTTTCACGCTAATTTTGTGGATGAAAATTTGAGATACAGAATAATGAAATTAATAACTGAAAATGACCCAATTCTAAATCAGGTATCATTTTCACTTGTTAAGCTGTACATGTATCTCAAGTTATTCAATTTTTTTGTCTGAAATTCTAATTCAAAATTGGGAATTTGTAAAAGAAATGTTATCATTTTGTTAAGCTTTGATTGTATATGGTTAATTAAATGATAACATTTCCACCTTTGAAATGTAGAGTTTTGGGATAAGAAAATATTTTGTGTTACATGTTAAAACCTTCTTTTTCATATATATTTTATCATTGAAAGGCTTAAGTGTGAAAGGAGAGAGACCTGAACCTTTGACATAGTTAAATTGAACTTAGCTATGTTTTGTAGTTTTCAGTGACTATATTAGTAACAATTTTGTGTTTGGTAAGCTTGTTCTGATATCAGATGTTACCTAATCACAGTAAGCTTAAGGGTAAAATATATTCTAGATTGTATTCATATTAAAATAGGGAAGAACTGGTTCCAAATTGTCTCCCAATAGTCAGTGTTTTAAGGTTAAGAGTATAAGTCATAGCAATAGGGAGATAAGATGGTGCTATCAAAATCTAAATGTAGCATCTCCACATTTAAAAACATCATCAATTAACTTTGGAGTAAAGTTTGTAAATAAAACAAGTGCATATACTAAAATCACAAATCAAAATATTAGATTATTTTTAAAAATCTTCTTTCTGAAATATATTAATCATTTTTCTGCATAAATAGGCACTAGAGATAGTTGCAACTTTACTTGGCATTGGTCAGTTATTTTAAAGTAGGGTCACTTTATGTTTCATCTGCCATGTCATATTCTCAGACCTGTTCAGGGTCTTTGTTCTTTCTAATGTATGAATCCAGAAAACAGGACTTCTGTCGGGCGTGGCGAGCAATAAACTGACCAAGACCTTAGGAAGTTCTATTCCAGAGAAGGATGAGGAAACGCGTGCATGAGGAGAAAGGCTGGATTGTACAGGGGGTCTTGGACAAGGCCGTGAATGGTTTCATAGGGCCTGATAGCTCACTGCTGCCTGTCTTCTAGACAATGGTCCAAACACTTGAGGTCATCAGAGTATAGCTGTTTCATTCCAATGTTATTTTAAAGCGTTCAGTCTAATTACCATTCTTATCTTTTTGGTATTGAGAATCAAACTCAGTACCTTGCACTTGCCAGGCAGGCACTGTGCCACTGAGCTATATCCCTGGCCCTAATTTCCCTTTTTACATAAAACTTTTTAAGATAGAGAAGTTTAGATCTTAGGAAGTACATAATAATGCGGACATATTATTCACTCTACATGGTGGACATGTTATTCACTTTCTTATTAATTAGAAATCTAATAGTAATAAAAAAATTCTTATAGATCTGAAGAACTATAATACCATCCTCCCAGAAAGTAGTTTTCATATTAGAGGAATGGCACTTAATATAAATATATGCACTTCATAGCCCGGGTTTCTTTTTTTTTATATTTCTTACTTTCATTAAAAAATATAATGTCATTTTTTTTTCTTTCCAAGATGAAGAAAATAAAATGTAGTCTTTTAAAACTTTATGAAAAGTTATACATCTATATTCTTGTCTATAAGCGCACTACTTTGCTAATATTTCCACTCTTTCAACCTGTGAGTTTGAATATTAAAACATTATTTCTAAGAGACTGTAGTCGTAAGAATACCTTAAAAAGAAACAAATTGATGTTTTTAAACCAACCAAAATAGAGAAATGTATAAACCTCAAAATAGCAAAGAAAGATGCAAGTAAGAGTCCTGCTAAATTTCAAATCCTAAAATTTAAATTGTAGCTTATTTATGAATCTTGAACTCAACGTTTGTATTCTTAGTAGTCATAACATTTAAAAAGAATAAAAAGATGCACATTTACCTTAAAGTTTCCCAATTTTGTCCTGTGAAGGGAATGCCAATTAATTTTGATTAATTTGTAAATATCCACTGATTTGTTCTGGCCCTTTTCTTTATCTTTTAATTTTCTCTAATTGAGCATTAGAATTATCTTTCTTGGAAATGTCTGTTTTGAAAAGACTGTCTTTATTTTATAAAAAGGCATTTTTCAATTTGAATATTATATATTTAGGTACTTGTAACTGGACAAAACAGAACAGTGAGATTGCTTCTGGAGTTTTTGTTTGCTATTTTGGTTGCTTCAATAGGCCTGTATGCAACTTTAAAAGGGGGCGTGGGCAGATGATGGTAATTTCCAGAAGTTATGGTTGTCACCAGATGCCATAGCAACCAGAAGTTGAAGTTAATGAAAGAAAGAAGCCTCTTTGTAGAGTCACACAAGGCAATACCTCCTGCAGTGGTCACTACATTTATTTTGACTGAACACTTGTCATAAATCATTTTTGATAATAAACACCAGTTTGGAAAAAATTCATCCTAGCAGCAGTGTTCCAATAACATTAATACTTTTTATAGTATCGTGTTTATTGTATAGTTAAGGAAAGGGTATTTATGAATTCAGAATACTTCCTTCTTATGCCAGGAGTGTAATTTAGATACTGTAGTTGGTGAATTTCTTTTTTCTTACATTTAGGTTAGAATGCAAGTCATCTTGAAATACAATTTTTATACCAGTATTAAGAAGTAACTTACTGAATCCTAAATACTTGCATTTGACATCAAAAGAAAGTTATCCTATACTAACTTTCATTCAAATACACTCAGATCAAATGAATGATTTATAGTTTTGCTTTGTGTATACATCTTCTCTTACTTTGACTTTGTTGACACATAACCAAAACAAGTTTAGAGTAAAGAAAGCAATTCCCTGTACACGCACACATAAATGCACATGCACACATGCACATTGCCTAAAAGGAATTTATACATTGCAAATTTATCATTTTGGAAAAAATTGACCAGGACAGTATTAACCTAGAGTTAATCATTTTGAAACATTCCTATTTAAAAAGTTTATGGGAAAGCATTATTATATGTATCAATGAAAATACAAGTGTATTTTCAAAGTTTATGTTCTTTATTTTTCCAGCTAAATATCTGTAACCACCAACAACATCCAAAATACCCCTTTTGCAAAATCAAAACTTTTAATATTGTAAGTGCTTTAAACATTCCACTTTCTCAAGAGAAAATTGGTAGCATAGAACTGTGCCTCAGATGTTGAGAAATTTATTATAAATCTGTTGTATTCCATGGGGAAATTTACAAATTAGGATGACAGAAAGATTCACAAGCAAACCAGCCACATATATAATGATCATCTTCACTAATTTTAGTAATCTGCTGAATGCCTTACTCAAAGCAGAAATATGATATAAATTGTTTAAACTATTCATCTTTATACATTATGTTATTAATGGGAGTTTTTCATTTACATCTAGTGAGGTTTGAACACTGGACACTTTTAGAGTAGCACATTCACCTAACCCTAACCCTAACATAAATCATGGTTCCTTTTCATTTTTCCTGAAGAGAAAAATAAAATAATATCGCTTTTTTTCCCTTTTATGAAAGGCTAACCAAAACACTAGACTTCATCATGTTTCCTATTCCTATTAATTTTGAAAATTTGTATTGAACACTTTTATTGTTTGTGGCTGGTGTAACAAGCCACAAGCTGGGTGGCAGAACAATAGGAACTTTCTCTCACAATTTTGGAGTCCAGAAGTCTGAAATCAGTGTTGAAATCATGTTGAAATCATGGTATCAAAAGGACCATAGGTCCTCTGAAGTCTCTAAGGGAGAATTCATCTTTAGTACTTTAAGTTTCTGGAAGCTGTTGGCATTCCTCCTTCTCTGATTGCATCATTCCAATTTTTCTCTAATAGTGTGGCCTTTTCCTTGTGTGCTTGTGTGCCCATGTGTGCGTGTGTGTGTGTGTGTGTGTGTGTGTGTGTGTTTTAGGTGTTCAGTGTATAAAACTACCTTCTGCCTCTCTCTTATAAGGATGCTTGTGATTGTGTTAGGGTGTATTGGAAAATAGAAGATAATGTCTTGATCTCAAGATCATTGGCTTAATCAAATCTGCAAAAAACATCCTGCTCCTTATCAAGTAGCTCTCCTAGGTTCCTTGGATTAGGATGTGGACATAATTTGGGGGGCTAGTATTAGTCTACTATATCCAGGGAGTCACTGGAATAGGTATTGTAAGAAGTCCAAGTGTGGTATTGTAGACATGCTTCGAAATGCAGCCTCTGGGAAGTTTTGGTTAATTTTGTCACTGTGCTGTACCAGTATGTTGAATATTGCCTGGCAGAGAACAGATACTCAAAAGAAACATTTGCTTAATGAGTATGGCTAATAAATATTTAGCAAAGGATATCTGATTGAAATTATAACTTGCAGTTATAGATATAAACAGCAGTGTGTTCGCACAACTTCTAAAGTTCTAATAAACTGTCAATGAGCCTTTGGTTGACCAGTATTGCATGTCTATATCTGTTTTCATGAGAAGCCACTTTGAAGATATCAATATGTAATACAACCACCATTGTTAATTCCCTACCACTTTGTTTGTAACTCTGTATTGTCTGTATTGTGCTTGTGATATGTTGTAAAATGTTGTATGTCTGTTAATGTTTCCCTCCTTTTATCTTTAAAAGAAAAATAAAAAAGAAAAAAAAATAAAGTTCTAATAAATACATATAGACTCCAGGTTAAAGATTTAAAGTCTAGATCCCAAAAGAAGTATATTAATTATATGGAAGGCATTATTTCTATGTTCATACATTTTAATGTCTACATTTAAGCATTATTTGTAACAGTTGTTAAGTTTTATATCTGCAGATTTATGCTCCTGTTATGCAATATTTAAAAAAATAATATGACATAATTTGTTTCTATAATTCCTGCATATATATAACTATATGTATTACAATATATAATCCTTCAGGATTAGACTTTTTATCAAGTTCATTGCATCATGCTTTAAAATTAATTTACTACAAATTTGAATAAAAATAGTTCTGAATTTAATTGAATGTAAATAAAATTTTGGCGTGAGGAACTATGTGACATATATTTTTTATATGTAATGTTCATTATAATGCAGAACTACAACCAAGTCAAATATGCCATGACTCTGATACTAGCAAAGAATTCTTAAAATTTTTTCCTGAGCTCTTAGAGCAAAGATCTGTTATTTTTAGATTTAATTAAATAACTACATGTTAGACTTCTGGACAGCCTCTCATCTGTTTAATTTAGAAGAAAATTACAGACCTTTCTTCTCTAATTTATTTCTTTCCTCTAAGTTTCTATTGTCCTGTTATCTCATATGACTACATTGGACTGTACTAAAATTATAATCTGCTTCCATTTCTCTCTCAGTAGATTTACAGTAATGAAGTTGCTAATGTTTTTAGTTGACTAATTGCAAGGTATTGTTTGCTTCCCTTTTGGTAATGAGTTTATTTACTTCAGGAAAAGCAAATCAAATTTTCAGAGTCAACTCTTGATTCTGACAGTGAAGGTTGTGGAGATTAGCCAGAGTTTTGTGGATTACCCTTTATTAATGAGATTCTTAGATATTGCTAATCCTTTAGTTCCACAATGGTTCCTGTTGTCTTTTACTGCACCATGTAACTTTTTGACCAATAGGAGGTGATATTACTGCCCTAGCTCCTCTTTATCCTAAAGAAGTCATAACTAGAAATATTTATTTACGGAATATATATTTATTTACGGAAAATATCCACCTCTGCTATTTTTTTTTCCATACCGGGAATTGACCTCAGGACCTCGTGCTTGCCAGGTAGGTGCTGCAACACTGAGCTAAATTCCGGGTCTGCTTTATTATGAAAATTTCTAAAAGACATTATAGAACAAAAGTTATGTAAAAAATATAAACTATAAGATTTGTTTAGTCTCTCTCTTTGGTAGACTTTCTTCTCTGAGACTCCAGAGCTTCAACAACTTCTCTTAATCACATGCTTTATATTAATTATGAAGGATTTGACCACATCATATTGGAATTTTTTCTCTCCATACTTCTTAAGAATCAGTTCCATGACTTTAGCCTGCCTTTGTAAAGAAGTAGAATTTCAAATTGGGAAGGATGCCTGGTAAAAGGTGATAAGATCATGGTATTAATAAAATTATGCATTTAGTGTCCTGAAACATTTAGTGCTGTATTTATGGACTGGATTTGAGATCTGATTTGAAAGTATTCTGTATGAAAAACATTGAAATATCACATTTGGTTCCAATATCATAGAAACCAGTGTTGGTAGAAATTTGGGAAGTGTTATTATGCTCCTAAGCATAAGGATAGGGATATAAATCCAAGTAAAGGTTGACAGCAGTGCCATTTTGCTCTGCACTTCTGATGATACTTGGGAAGCTATTTTATGCATGCCAACACAGTTTTTGGTATAACATTTAAACACTGGCAAGCAACTTTGAACATCGATGAGAGAGTAGAGTCACCTGTACTCTTCTACAGACAGAAGTCTGATAAACTGAAATAACAGAGCTATCTGTCTTGGCTTCCAGAAGGAAGCTAGGTGATGTGGCAAAGTACCTGCTTAGTATGTGCAAGGCACGAGGTTCCCTTCCCATATGCTCAGCACAGGAATAAAAGGGTATAGTCTTACATAGCAAATTCTCCCAGAGTGAAAGGCATTACTAATAAAACTTTAATTAGTACTTCTGACCAGAATGTTCAAGAGGAAACTGGTGTGAGAAGTTGTTAACCATAATTTTTATAATAAATTTATTTTTACAGGTTATATTATATATGACATAGAAGTTACTTTAAAAAATTATTTCCCTTCCTGACTCCCAGTCATTCATTTCTCCTGTGAATAATAATAGTTGGTAGGAAAGTTTGAAAGATATTTTGTATTAAGAGAGAAATGGGGGGCTGGGGACTTAGCTCAGCGGCAAAAGCACCTGCCTGGCAAGTGCAAGGCCGTGAGTTCAGTTCCCGGTACCGGAGAAAAACCCAAAAAAACAAAACAAACAAAAAAAAAAAAAAGAGAGAAATGGGTTGGGTAATATCATCTTGTTCCCTTCTAATTTTAATATTTGATAACTATATTTTGTTTTACTTGGAGTTTTCTTCCATACTGAGCATGGTGTCTTACCAGCTAAAGGTTATTCATTTTGAAGGGTTTTATATTATGTTATTATATGGTTGTTTGTGATGTTTTTAAAATTGATTTTTGTATGTTTTTAACTGGGGATTGAACCCAGTTACCTTTGCACTGAGCTATGTCCCCAGGCTCTAATTTTGTTTTTTTTAGATCTCACTAAGTTGTGCAGCTTAGGCTTAGACTTGAGATATTCCTGACTCAGCCTCCCAAAGCGCTGGGTTTAACTACCATGTCTGGCTTTTAAAATTATTTTTGAGATGGATGCTTCATATTTTTAAACAATTATACTCCTTTTTGCTATACTGTTTTTCATGGATGGAATATTTAACTTATGGATTTAATTGCTACTATGGCAAGGTAAGAAATACTTTTGTCCAATTGAAAGAGATTTCAAAATTAGTTTTTCTTCTGTTGCCTCTGCCCCTTTGTGAGTACTGCAGAAGGGTCCATAGCTGTAAAGTTAATGGGAGGAAATGGAAACTTTTGACACTTAAGCTGTGGCAGCATTTGCAAGGAGACAAGGAAATAAGCAACATTTAAACCAGAAAAACATAATCAGATATTATAATAGAATGACATAAAAGCTTAAAGTAATTTAAAGGAAAACTTTTGAACTTTACTATATATTACTTTGATTTGACTTTCCAACTGAAAAAACTGAAGTTCCAAGACAGGGACCAAATCTTTGAAAGTCAGGAGGTTCATTCAGCTGTTGGTTATTATCGCTACCTTTCCATTTTCCAGATTTAAAAATAAAGTTGGTCTTGTTTTAAAATGTGTAGCTGTGATATAAGAAGTCTTAGTTTAGCCAGTCATTTGTGTGAGACATTCTTAATAGGAGGGATTAGCACTACATTTTGATGATTATGAATTTACTTTTCAGAAGTTTATGACAATATTTTTATATAAACAATATTTTTATATAAACAATATTTTATATAAACTTATGTTTGTGGGCAAAATAAGCTTTATGGATATGGAACGTCACTGCTACTGTTATATGTTCAAACTGCTACATATTACCTTCAGAAATATACACATTACAAATGGTGCTAAATCTTAAAACTATAGATTGCTTTCAACTGATTACATCTGTATGCTGAGCTATTTAATTGTTGGAAATGGATTGACGAATTGTAAAGTAAACAATGGAGCTGGTTTTCAAAATGATAAAACTGTAGCCTAATTCAATAAATTGAATCGGATTACACAAACACTTTTGCACTTCATTAAGGAAGTAGTCAGTATAATTAATGTGAGCTTTTTATCATGCTCACTTGTTGATATATGGCTAAAGATATACACAGTAGACTAAACTATTCAAAGATCTTTGTGGTATTTCACATGTATAATTAAAGTTGCCACAAACCTGATTCCTAGAGAAGATGACCGTGGATATTTTTTATTAACTTTTCAATTCGGTGAATAGGTTATGACTCATCTTCTCAAAGGACCTTATTTTTCAAACAAAATAGAATTGAGATATAAGTCCCAGCTTAGAACTAAAAAGTCTGCTTTCATATTCTTCTTCACCATTTGCCAGCTAAGTGACCTTGAGAAATAATATTTGGGACCATTTGTTTGAGCATCATGGGTAAGTACTGGTATGTGAAACACCGTGTTAGGGAAGAGGGAGGAAATATCAACAGCCTCATCCAAACTTTCACTGTTATGTAGTAATGAATGCAACTTTTTGAGCTGTCATGTATTATTTTCCTACATCAAGTTGCCTTTGGAAATACCTACTTGATCATTTATAATCCTTCATAACATCTGCCTTATCTCTTATTTGATAGCACTTTGTGGAGAATACTATGAGCTAATGTATCAAAAAGCATTTTGGAAAATGTTAGTTGCATAGTAAGACATCTGATTTTGAATTTCATTGTTATGATTTATTTTTTTTTTTTTTCTGGGTACTGGGAATTGAACTCACGACCTTGCGCTTGCCAGGCAGGCGCTGTGCTGCTGAGCTAAACCCCCAGCCCCAACATTATTATGATTTTTAAGGTAGGCTTTTGCCTTGTTTTACGTAGAATACAAGTTATTTCTCTATGTCAGCATAGCATCTTTTCCCCATACTTATGGGATAAGATTGTAATAATTTTCTTATTATTTTAAAATTGGTTTATGCTTTACAATTAGCCCAAATATAATATAACCTTGTGATATAATCCCCTCCCCATGTCAGGGATTATTTTTTATGTCTATATATAGATTTTATGATTCATATTTAATACACTGAAATGTATCCTACGTTGAATCCTATGGTAGAATAATATTCTTTTCAGATAAAACATATTCATATTAATTTTCATTTAAGAAATGCAGTCATTGTGGACAGTTTTTTAAATACGTAATTTCTAATTATCTAAACTTATCTCCTAGAATGTGAGGATATGACTTGAGGAAACACCACATTGAGTTATGAGGTTTAGAGGAGATGTAATACTTTGTTTTCTCTAGATGGTTTGCAAATGCAACTTATCTGTAGTTAGACTTTGAAATGTGATGCTACAACAAGATTCTCTAAACAGGTAAAACAATCAGTACTACAGTCAATAAAATGTATAATTCCTTCAGTAAAGCGATATTTCATAGAAGTTAATTTTTGAAACTATTCTTTATCCTATTAAAACATCTATTTTCTAAATGTGAACTGTAACATTATAAAGGTTTGAAAAACCCTTCCTTTTCTTTGGACACCTCATTGATCAGTTAAAGCAGTAAAGCCCTTGTATTCTCTATTATCTTATATGACTTAATCAAATCCCTCCAGGAATTATATCAGAGAAAATGTTTAAGTAGAATTATGTGGTAGCATGTTGATTCAAATGAATATAATATAATGATATTTGGAATTTGTTTGAGCATGTGATTCAGCTTATCATCCCTACCTTTAAGTTACTTATTGAATAAATTAAAGGTACCATTGCAAGGAGAAACTTTCACCATATGACCTGTCCATATGAGTTGTCTCTTTGATTTATAATGGCAATTGCTTTCTCAGCATGAATTTCATGACATAATAATATTGTATGAATTTTTGAGATTATAGAGAGTTCCACATCAATCATGTGTAATAAAATTCTATATGTATCAGTGAGGGCGAGGGCTAGAATGTAGACCTTTTAGAAATGTGGACTTCCTCCCAAAGCCAGTATGGTTATTTTAATTAAAGGAGAGGTTGCTTCTTTTGATTTTTCTTCAAATGGATCATAAAAATGGTCAGCATCATGACTCTTATTAACATACCGTCTCATCATCTCAACCGCAATCTGATGCATTTTTCCTTACTTGTGTTGACGGTAGACATTCAACCCATTTTCCCTAGACCACTGCTGTTGGCTTTAAGTCAAGGAAACTGATTGCTTCTAAGATTCCTACATATTAATGTCTTAAATTTCACAGTTATAGTTAAACATAGGACTAACAGCATCTGCCCATGTTTCATTTTTCTGTAAAAATCAGACAGTTATAAAGTGAGATCTTAGCTGTGCAAACAATTGTGTGCAATTTCTCTTTATAAAACATTACTGAAAATAACTTCCTATAGTCCTTCCTGAGTAAATATTTCTTCCAATTCTATGTAGAAACAAACCCCTGTACAGAGAGTTCTTCCTCAGCAGTTACCTCACTTTTCATTTAATTTTAGCTGTATTCTCAAAATGGTGCATCAGTTAGTTTGTTTCTTTGTTTTTCTGACATGTTTTTATCAATGGTCATAAATGGACATATCTGTTCATTAATGGTCGTTATATTTTCAACTGATTTTTTGTTTTCTTATAATTTAGCACTTTACAAGATGATAAACCCAATGAATATAAAGGGAATCTTTTTAAAGAAAATATTGTTTTAAATTTGTTCAGATTTACAATCCTCATCTTGTGCTTTGAAAGAGGCTTGCATGGTAGCTCCCACCTGTATGTCCACCTGTTCCAGAGGTTGACGCAGTACGATTCCAAGTTCAAGCCTAGCCTAGGCAATTCAGTTGGAACTTGTCTTAAAATTACAAAATTACACAGAAAGGGAAGTATATGTAGCTCAGTGCTCCCTGAGTTCAGCCCCCAGGACTGCAAGTAAACAAGCAACAACCAAGCCTGGGAGCATATAGGAAGTAAGCAAAAGAAACTTTTACAAGTAAAAATACTTGCAATTTGCTTCAAAATATTTGCATGCATTAATCTACATAGTATTTCTCATATGTCCCTTTTGTAGGCATTTTGTTCTTAAAATGTACATTCACTAAGACTCTCTATAACTACTACACAGTGAATAGGAAAAAGTAATTTATCAGACACATGTACATCTTATTTACAATTCAACTTTTAGATGTGACATCAATATTGCTGCCTATATTTTTCACTACTATATTCTCATTTGTTATTACAGTATGTTGAAAGCCTTGTTAAATTAAATATAATTTAATTAATCAGCATAATAAATTGGTTAAAGTAAGAGAGAGCCAAAAATACTTATCGAGTAACCATCAGATGGTAGGGACTATGCAAATAGCTAATACCTAATTTATTTCACATGACAACTCAAAAGAGATATTGTATTGTTTATCTTATTTTAGAGATGACTAAATTTAAATACACAAAATTTAAATAACTTGCTTAGGTTAAATCAAGGGTACAACTGAGCATTAAACTCAGGATTGAACAATGAGAAATCTTGTTTTCGTTGTATCACCTGTGGCATCTCCAAGGAATCCATTAATCTCTTTAGGTGACAATCTTATTTTGAACAGAGTCAAAAGAGGTTGTGCTAAAACAAAGATATTTATTTTAATGATAGTAAATTTGTAATAGATTATTTCAAATTATCATTAATGTGATTAATCTTGAAAAACTTCTAAACACAACTTCATATATTGGGCAGTTCAGTCAAATTCTTATATTGTACATAATCTAGTTTTTGCTGTACAGCATCATAGTTCTGTAATGATATTATAATTCTCTCTTAATGCTGGTAGAAATCTTGAGGACTATTTTTAAATATTTCTATTTTAAGACAGCCTGATGATATTGGAGTCTTATGTGAGGTAACAGAGGATAGCATGAGATATGTTTAAAACCATATTTCAAAATTTGTAGTAAGCTTAATTCCTTAATAGCACATTACATTTGACTTCATTCTAACTTGATTATCACTTTATTGAGTGTTTGTAAAAAAAACCTATTTAACTTTTCTTTTTACATCGTACTTTGTGGAATGATGTAGTGCTAATTAATTGACACATTTTTAATGCTATTAGAAGTAGTTCTGAATTTTAAAATAGTTAAATGCAGAATCATGTTATCAGTAAGCCACAAGCATAGTGTATTTTCTCCTAAATGATTAATAATTAATTTCTTGACTTTTATTAATCACTCACTCTTATGTCTTCATTTGCCCTATTCCTCATTAGTAGCAAATCTCTGTTATTATTATCTGTGCAACTGATATATTACCTTTTTGAAGCAACAAAGAAATTAACAGACCCTTTGGATCCAAGAACTATAAGTAATACTGTATAATATCAAACACTAAATTATTTGATATAACTTGCAAAATAGTTGTAGACATATTTCAAATATTTAATTTTAAAGTATAATTATAACGTTTTGAAAAATATAAAATCATCACTCATAATACTAGTGTCATTTATTTCCTCTTTGTAAAAAAGAGTACTTGCTCATCTACTTATGAAATATGTACCCAGTTATCCTATATTATTTTCAGTTTTCAAATGTGGCAAATCATTAATTTAGAAATACACATTACCCATCTCCCAACTACATGAAAGGAAATCCAGTTAATCCCATAACTTTATCACTAGAATCATTCCACTTTTACATTGTATCTGTAGTCAAAGTGTTTTTATTTTTAACCATTTTTATATCAAGATCTCAATGAACAGGAAATATAATTTATTTCAACTATTCTTGGCTATTAAACACTTCGAATTCTACATTTATTTTGGCGTTGTGCATTCTTCACTTTCCAAAGAAACAGGTTGTTTCTGAAATTCACATGCTTAGTCTTCATAGAAAAATGGACCTACAACATTTTTTATTTTGTATTGAATCTCAAAAACCAAATGAGAGATTTGAATATTAGGACCTTGACTTGACTCACCTCTGCTTAATTTTGACAGTTATCTTAAAGTGAATTTAGTGTTTAATGAAATTTTCTGGACTGATAACTCAAGACCTGAAGGGAACAATTCTACTCGTGAGAAAGTAATTTTCTGGCCTAATTACACCTTTGGCCTCACTACAAAGTCTGTCAACAAAAATGCCAGGTTTGATCATGATTTTTTTTGACATGTATTCACCAATCTACTTCACACAAGAGAGTTTTTTTACAATAGCATTTGGTATTTGCAGCCTAACTAGGGTTTTACATCTGGGAATAAAACCTCAACATACTATTTTCAGTACGTGATTCCTTAAATCCTTTTTAAATTTGAAAAACTATGTGGGTGCGTGAATATTGATGAACTTTATACAGCACACTCTGGAAGTCTGCATGTCATATTTTTAGATGAGGTTGTCATATGAATTTTATCAAGTACCAGCCCATGGATAATGTGTTTTTTCAATAAAACATTGAAGACTATACAAAATTTATTTATTTATTTATTGTGCTGGGGATCTCAAACTGAGACCTCACACATGACACGTGATTTCTCTACCACTAATCTAGACCTCCAGCCTTAGAATATTTATTTCTCATTTACATTCACTCTTAAAACCTAGAGGAATTACAGAATCTAATAGTTGTCTCTATATAATATTCGCCTCTTCCTTTAGGGGGTTCTCTGATTCTGTTCAGCCACTATTTGTATGACAGTGGCAATTCCCTTAAATTTCTCAATGTGAGTTTTGCTTTATGTGAATGCTTCAGTAGTATTTTGTTTAACTGTTAACCTTTGACTTCTTTCTCCAGCTACCACTCGACTAGACGACTGAGATCTGTTGTACTAAGGATGTGTTTATATTCTTCATATAAATCTAGGCTACATTTCCCCAACCTGAACTAACTATCCTCTGAACCAATCTTTTTTGCTATCCTCTCTTCTCCTATTCTCCTGCTTATTAAAACATTTTAAATACCAAAGTTGTTGCTGAAACCTATGTTTAGCAGAAGTTAAGGTCTATTTACAGAAAGTAGCAAAACATAACTGATTAATACTAGGGAAATATTGTCTCTACTCTCCCATTGTAATTTTTCCTTTCTACTTGTAATAAATGTTTTTTTAATAGAAAAGCAATATATGTGCACTCATGTTTATAGCAACACAATTTATAATAGCCAAATCAAGGAAACAACTCAAATGTCCATCAAATGAGGAATGGATAAAAAAGATGTAGTATTTTTATACAATGGAGTATTATGCAGCTGTAAAAAATATAAGCTTGAGGTTTTTATAGATACATGGATGCAACTAGAGACCATACTCAGAAGTGCAATAAATCAGACCAGCATATATAAAAAATCATATTGTTTCCCTAGTGTAAGAAATGAAACAGTAAATAAGATCCAAAAAGTATGATAGAAATAGTGAAAGAGAGAGAAACTGCCCAAAAGGGAAGAACAACTGTGACTGGGGAAAGGAGAAAAGAAGGAAGGGGGAAAAAAGATATGTATATATACACAAGATAGCTAAGATAATTGTACTCTTAATTTCTATTAGTTCATTGAAAGGAACAGTTAGTGCTTATATTATTTGATAAATTTTGCATGCCTGTATCTGCTAATCTGAGCAACTACTTTAAAGATAACAATATGCAATATAGTAACCATTGTTAATTTCCTATATCTTGTTTTCAAATTCTGTATCTTTTATTGTTTTATTCTCTCTTTAAAATAAAAAGTTAAATATGGACACATGTACACACACAATCACAGACACACCTCTAATTCCCAAGTAAGTATAGATTTATAGCTATCAAATAAAATACCTTAACGTTGTAGGTAATCTGAACCAAATATTTTTATATTTATTTTCATAATATAGATTCATAACTATTTCCCAAAAGTCATTTGTAAAATATACATTTTAGAAATCATCATTTACTTTCTCCAAAACTGTTTATCTTGAATTACAAATATGAACAACATTGCCACTCAGTAAACCATAGTTGAAGATACAAAGTGGCACACACCAAGATACTTAGTATACGTTTTCTAAAGAGGAAAAGAAAATAGGGATTTATGTTTGTGATCTTTGTGAATGATTATTGTCATCCTTGAGGAAAATGGTGTTTTATATTTGCTTAAAATGAATATTCTTCCTCAAATTTGTTTGAATGACACTGATACTATTATATGAAAAGTAAGTTTGATAATGATACTTGTGAAAAATTAGAAAGGGTTTTACAGTCTTACAAAGAATGTGATGTGGAATCACAGTTTTGGATATTTAGCAAAGGGTGTAGCTAGATGAATCAGTGTCACTTATAAATGAGAAAAATTTGGGTTGGTGTTCCAAATATCACCAACTCTGCTGTGTAGACTTCACTGAAAGCTTGAAAGAAGCTTTCAAGCTTTTTAAAAAAACTACTCTCTCCTAGGTGTGTTGTAGAAGGATTTATTTTAATGTTTAGGAAACATTTTAAAAATTATAGTATAATTTTTAAGTCCATGATTTGATATGCCTATGAAATAGAAGTAAACTTATCTTCAAGGAGACTTTTTTCCTTAAAACTCTTCACTTGCTATCTTATTTTGGGAACATATTATCTAGGAAGTCTACATGCCTTTTCAGTATTGTGTAGAAACACTGTCATTGTTGAACTGGTTCTTTGAAACTCACATACATATATCTGATTCCATCATGTTTAGATTTATCAGTTTGTCTCTTTTGATGTCTATATGATCTCTGTATTGAGTGGTATTTTATGAATCATTCTACTGTAGAGAAAATGCTATAACATTTCAGGTTTAAGTATTATTCTTTTCTCATGATATTTTAACATGTCATTTGACAGATGTAAGCCATAAAAGAATAAAAAATTGCATTTTCCCTAACAGAGAATATAGAAAATTCCAGCAAATTTATTTAGCTATTTACTAAGACATTTTCTATCAGTTAAATTCATATTTACTCAAGACAACACTATGTAACAAAAGTAAAAATATAATTATTTGTCATATGTATTCTTTGTTTTGTAAGATTTAGTATTACTTTTAAATTATAATAAATAATCAGAAAAAACATATCAAAACTCAAAATGTTAGTTTTTTTCTTTGTTTACATTTTGTTCTATAATGATGTTATATCCTCATTATTTTTACCTTATTTGTAGTACTCTCCAATTTGTTTTACATTCATTCCTGAATAGTGGACATTTCTACTTGATTTTTCTCTTCTTTTTTAAATTTTGTCAATGACTCAATTGCACTCATTATTAATTCTTCTAGATTGATCTTTCTGTTTTGATTTCTTGCAAGTTTTGTGTTAAATAATCACAAATGCTAAAGCAGTGAAAGAGTTACTATTGTGGCTAAGGCAACGTACCACAAAAGAAGCAGCTTACACAGAGAATAGAAAATAATTTAAAGATTCATTCAAAGTAGTTTTATTTTAAGCATTCATACATTATATTAAATTATCTCCCAGTAGTTTTTCTGCTGGTACATAAAATCCTTTTCCATATAGGGGGAAATTTGTGTCTAAGGTTTGCTGTTCATAATTATCTCAAAAATTATGATGAAAATTTGCTTCCATGGGGAACAACTCCATGCCCTGCGCATCCCTGTGGATGCACTTACGGAACCTTTGCCATCTCATAACCCCAAAGCACTTGCTTATCTTATTCCTAGAGACAATAGAATGGCTTTGTGTTCTGTCACAATTCTTGTTCAAATTGTTGCCTGAAATACTTT
>NW_004955404.1:34924035-34925807 GCF_000276665.1 Chinchilla lanigera
TTCTAACATTAAGCAGGTGACTGGATTAAATACAAGTCAGGCATAAAATGCCCTGCATGTAGCGACATAGTGAATCAAGCAAATTATCAAAGAGCAAAGCTCATTTTGTGCTCTGGGCAATTTTGGCTGCCAGTGCTTATACATCAAAACTTCACTCAATGTACGATTGATTTTATTTTATTTTGTTTATTTTTAATTCCCTACAGCAAGCAGTGTTAGTTTTGTAACATGCTGCCTGCATCATTAGGTTCCTAAGAAATTATAGTTGTTTCAGTCATGGTTGACCAAAATATTATTCTCCTCTTACAGACCATGGATATTGGTTCTTAGATGGATACCATGCAGCTGAAATTGTGTAATTCCAGTGACTCAAATACACACCACACAACACAGAGAGGAAAAGTATCAGTGCTGTGAGAAATGTGAACATCTGAAGAATAATAACGTAAAATCAGACAGTTGGTGTCCATTAAATATATTTTCCAGTGCAGGGAAAGAGGTTCAGATTAAAAGTTTTAAAGTCCAGTCTTAGGCAGGAATTCATTCTTGTGTAAGATGATACATGTCTTCTTTTCACAATTGCTTTTTATGTTGCCTTAAAACATGTCAAAAAAAATCCCCAACACAGGAGCCTAAAAGGAATGTCAGCTCTGTGGTTATGTAAATCGAATTGAGTGCTTTACAGCAGGTTTAAGATTTTTATAACTCAGAAGTTGTTAACAGCCAGCTGGTTTGTATCTGTTTTTTATGGTTATTCTTGTCATATGCAGCCTCCACAATTTTTAATTATATTTTATGGTATGTGTTTTCCTCCTCTTGAATCCCTTAGCCACTCTTTGCTTCACAAGATATTTTCCACTGGGAAGGGAACAAGCACAGTGATGGGACTTCATCACTGGAAGTACAGTTGTGTAATTACTTGCCACTAACAGCTCTATAGTGTGAAATTCAAGTAGTTTTCCATTGCAAATGCATAACCTTACATTAGAGCATTAGAATTGTTTAATATAACAATAGCTGCTTCTAAGCTTGTGAGCTTCACCCGTGGACTCACTCCCTTCCAGTAAGGTTAAAAAAAAAACACCATGCCACTCTTTGTATTATATTTTTTTAAAAAATTCATATGCAGAACTAACCCCACTTCCCTCCTTTTGTTTTTCTGTCTCTTTTGGTATTTGTTATGTAAATTAATTTCTGCTTTAGTTAAGTTATAAATGGATGCCTTGGTTCCTAATTTTGGTTATAGAAAATGAACATAATAATTTACATCATAATAATTTAACATACTCTGTTTAGGAGGCTTTGCTTATAGACACAAAGGTGAGAATGAACCTTCTTGGGAGTTTTTGATCCTCATATTGAAAAACAGGACTAATACTTATCTTTTTCTCTATTAAAGAGAATGAAGAAATGTTTTAAATTCTAAAAGTGTCTTTAATTAAAACATAAACTTATCAGGGAATTATATTGTACAGGCATATGTTTCACAAAGACGTTTTTAGAAATCCCAAATCTTTGAAACCATACACATTTTTTTTTTCTAGTAGTTATTTACACAATGAAAATATGACAGCAAGATCTGTTCTTCAAATCACAGAGCTTCAAGTTTTTGGAATACAAAGGTGTACATTTAGAGTTTTTTAAAACCTAGTTTAGCAGATATTGCTTTTATATTATTCACATGCTGAAAATACATCAAGTAAAAGAGATTAAAATAAGTAACTGTGGGGCTGGGGATTTAGCTCAGCGGCAAAAGCGCCTGCCTGGCAAGC
>NW_004955404.1:34925907-34996335 GCF_000276665.1 Chinchilla lanigera
AAAAACAAAAACAAAAAAAATAAGTAACTGTGATTTAATAGACATTATATGAATATATACTGAACTTTGACTATTCGAATTGCAAATCAATTATGACTTCTCATAAGAAATACTTGATGGATAATATGCAATGAATACAATAAGTATATTCTATACTATGGCATCACACAAGCCAATTTATGTAAGCTGATTTTATTATTTTGACAGGATAATTCAAAATAATCATCAAAAATATATTCAAACATCATACCTTTTAGTGACATATGTCATAGTTACATCAATTTTTTTCAGTGCTGGGGATAAAACCACGACTGCAATGATAAGTGATATAACCTATTTAAGATCCCAGATTTAATGGTCAGAAATATTTATTTGGAATCACTGAGTATTTTTGTTTTAGTGGTAAGGTATTTTATAAAAATTAATCATTTTTCCCCTAAAATGGTTACAAAGCCCATTTTTTATTGACTTCCTTCAGAGGTATTAAATTCATAAGTGTGTTCTTGAAACTAAAGTAGGCACATGAAATAGATTTTGTGTTAAATATTTTCAGATTTGATGTTGCATAACATTTTGTTCTGTGTGTGTGTGTACATATGCATGCTTGAGTGTGTAGATTAAATGAACACCAGAGGAAAAAGGGAAAGAAAACATTTTTTTATTACAGATATGCTGAAGGCACCATAATAGGAGGTATTCTATACTGCCTGTTGGTGGCTTTTCATCAGAATCTTTTATATATATGCAATTAGTCCTTTGAATAACATGAGGATTCTAAATATCATGTTGACTTGGTATCTCAAAGGTCCATAGATAAGAAATAGAGAGACAGTGTTTGATCCATATTTTGATTTGAGATTTCTTCCTGTCAGCCATAAGAATATATTTAGTTTTCTTAAATATTTGGAAATAAGAATTTTTTTGATTATGATAGCAAAAGCTAATACATCAGCATTAAAGAGGTAAATAGAAATTTATGTAAAAGAACTAACATTTATAACTAACGTTTATAAATTTAAGTATATTTGGGATGGAGAAATAAAGCAGAAAAGTTTTGAGAAAGAAAAGAAAACAAGGTTGGTTACAGAAAAATCAACAAAATGTGTTGAAATTTAGGATAAGGTAAACCAGAGAAGATTTACACTAGATTTAAGACTAGTGGCTTAAGAAAATGTGGTAGAGTTAGCAATTTTTCCAACTTTAAGGAGTTACCTACTAACAAGTAGAAGTTTTGATTAGATATATTTTTTTATTGGCTGAAGTAAATTTGTAAATCAATGGTTAAAATTAAGGAAAAAAAATCTGTGAATTTTGCCAAGTTCTGATACTATTTGTTTGAATTGAACAAAAATATATTTAGGGCATATTATGAGAAAGAATACAGAATAAGCAGAAAATTTACAAGAAATGACAAAAGCATATGAAGTCAGACACTTTATTGATATAGCTGGACAAAGATAATGTAGAACTACAGTGAATTGAATGAGTTAAATGAGAAGAAGAAAAAGCAAGAAATAAGTTTCCAAATAAAGACCATATACTAGGAACGATATTATTCATGTTAACCTGCTATGGCTTAGTGAAGGTTTTACCAAGTAATGTCTTGAATGTATATATATATATATATATATATATATATATATATATGCTCAGAAAAGCATTGGGAGACAGATCATATTCATAGGGTAATTAACAACAATCCTAACATAATGATACGGCATAGCATCATGGTATGTGTGTCAAATGAGTGGAACAGTCAGTGAGGCCTGAGAAATTCAGGAATTCTGATCACAGCTGAAGTCAAGCGTTTCTTGCAGAAGACTGAGCAAACAAATTTCTTTCAATTGTTTCAAATGAGCAATCTGAAAACTTTCAAGTTTTGCAATTTAACCTTTAAATTAAATAAAGTGTGGTAGAGGTCATTTCACACACACACACACACACACACACACACACACACACGCATTGCACACACAGAATAGATGCTGACATCTGGATCCAGGAAGAATCAAAACTCCTAACAATGGCAAAGTAAGAGCTGTTCTTTAGACGGAGATAAGCCTCCATGTTTTCCTCTGTTGTCTTCACTCTTTCATTAATATTCATCTTTCATTGATCTTTATTTCCCTGCCAAATAATTTTATCCTTTTATATTATCAGAATTTTTTTTGTTTCACTTACGTCTCTTGTTTTCACAGTATATATTTATATATATTTGTAATCATTTTGTGTTATGATGGCCAGAACTTTGGCATTTTAGACTCTGGCAAAGGCAAATATAACATTGTGAAATACATCTTTTACAAAAACCTAAGTTCATAGCACATTTCTGTATACTTATATATTACATTTGCTCTGAGGAATCAATCTGTTACTTCTTTGGCACCCTTTTTGGAGTACAATACTTAATGTGAACTTTGGAAACACATCAGATTTGAATTGTGATTGCTGCACTTATTAGTTCTTTAATTTTAGACTGTTCTCATCTAGAAGAGTGTGTACATTTATACATATACCCATATATACCATGGATATAACACAATTCATGACAAAATGACTTGTATAGTTTTCAGCACACAGTATATATAAAATATTTTGGCTTTTCTGGCAAGAACGTGTAAGGCTTGCTCTCAGCAGATTTCAGGTACACAGCATAGCATTGCTAAGAATGATCACAGCAGCACTTCACATTTTCTGAAGACTTAATGTCATTTGTCAGTCATGAGATTTTTAAAAAAATAACTAAGAAAATAGTGTCTAGAATAAATGGTAGTAAATACTTTAGAAATATATTTACTTTCAAGACAGTGCTGTCTTGGTATGTATGGGTAGATAAATGGGAAGTTTATATATATAGAGAGAAACAGTCAACCTTAGGCTTTGTTTTTGCAGCCTTAATGTCCCAATATTTCAAGTGCATCAGGCAGGAAATGTGCTATAAGGAAAAGCTTTAAGAAGGGAACGCAATTGTCCTAGTGGTGTGATAACTGCAGGTGTCAGGTGTAGCCATTACCATAGGTAAAAGCCTGTGGGGATCATCAGAGCAGAGTCTGCCTTTGCTCTCCATCTGCAAAGTGAAAGAGCCTTCTGAGATAAGAGGAAATGACAGATTAGGGAGCAGCGCTGGCAGTGAACTCACTGACAATCATGTTTCACGCAGACTTATGTTGTTTTTGTTGTTCTTTTGTTGGAGTTTACTTTTAGTTCCTTGGTAAATGTAGTGTGTTGTGTTTAGAAGCAGCTGATGTTTGTAGGGGCTGGAATGACTTTTTTCTTGTGAGTAAATTTGGAAGAGTGTATTTCTTCTGAGCACGGAGTTAAGGGCTGGATTTATTGCACTGGTTTCTCCATAAGCTTTGGTTAAGAGAGGTGAAATTTTAAATCAGATGAACCATATGAAATTGTCACTTTATGGGTCACCACTGGCCAAATACCAGCAATTTCATACCTTTCAACCAAATGTATGATTTGGTTAGGCTTATCAGTCTAGAGCTGTGATATGTGGAAAGATAGAATCTCATTTATTTTCAGCTGAGAAAATATTTGGAAACATATTGGGCCATTTGAATGATCCTCTTCAATTATAAACTGTGCTAGCTGTCTCAATTTACTTTCCACATTACTGAAAATTTTCTGTTGGCATTGTCATTTTCCAGTCAATACCTGAGGGCTTACTCAATGGAGGCCCACAAAAAAAAAAAAAAAAAGAAATTTTAGAAATTGAAAACCTAGTCATGGCCTCTACTTTCATGAACTCAGCATGACTGAAGAAATAAGTATATAAATAATTGCAATGTAATTCAGGAATAGGTACAATTGAGATTTCTTCAAATTGTAAGGCAAGTCAGAGGACGATATAATCAGATGAAACCTTCACAGGAAGTAATGACCTAGGTTGGTATTTAAATTATGGGTAAGAAAAAGAAGATGTCCCTGACAAAGAGAATGTCCACCAAAAGAACCTGGCAGTAAAATGCAAGGTAGTTATTTGGAGTTCTACATAAAGCGGGTTGAGAGCAGTTACTGTTCAGTGATGTATGTACAAAGATAAATAAGGGATGGATTATCAGCGTCTTAGCATTGCTGTGAATTGAGCATCAAAACCTGTGTTGTAGGCAGTGTCAAAATAGCAGAATCAAGGCCGAATATAGCACTTAATTTTGTGATCAGAAAGGGA
This sequence comes from Chinchilla lanigera, assembly GCF_000276665.1. Taxonomy (NCBI): domain Eukaryota; kingdom Metazoa; phylum Chordata; class Mammalia; order Rodentia; family Chinchillidae; genus Chinchilla; species Chinchilla lanigera. The sequence continues at coordinate 34,930,085 of NW_004955404.1, forward strand.
AGAGTTCATCTTCAGGAGGAGTGAATGGAAGAGAAAGAGCTTAACAATACTCAGAGCGCTGACTGAGATAAAATCTGTCTCAGCATTCAGTGTTCTTCTGTAGTCAGATAGTCCCACTCTTCCTTTGTGTGCCCTAGTGTCTTGCTGGCTCTGAGTGGACAGTCAGTGATGTTTTCTACAATCTTTGCAGTTTTCTGTGTTTCTTAGGTGCCTGTGAATTATAAAACAGAAATAGTAACACACTGGCAATGATGACTGCTAGTTAAGTAGCTCCTCCTAATTTCAAGGAAAAACTCATTGAGTGTTCACTCATTTCCTGGATTTTCCAGTATATACCAAAAGTAACTCTAAGAGTAGAATAAAAGAACGACACATAATGTCTGTCTTGTGAACATATGATAGTTATCTTTCCGAACACATAAATATCTGTAAACATACAGGTATATTTGTATATATCTCATGTATATATATGAGAGATACTAATACAAGTACAATTTTCACTTTCATAAAATTATTTTAAAAATATCTTCATAATATATTCAGAATCATAGGATGCACATTTATTTCAAACCTAAAAAAATTTAAATACGAATGATTCCAAATAATGCCAAAACTGTAATCATGCACTATTCGCACAGAGAATCCTTCCTTTGAAGAGTCTCTTTCATTTCTGCATTTGATTTTTTCTCTTTCTTCTATCATCAATCATCCCCATTCTTTTTGCATCTTCAATCTCCATTCTCAGTGTCTTCTCTCTTTCTATCACTACATTCAAGCTTTCACTACTGGAGCAAATGTTTGCCTTGGGAAAACTGGTTCTGTTCCTCTCATCATGGGAAGAGGAAGGTACATTTGTTTTCTTCTCTCATGATCCCTGAGCCCTGCATATCCAGATTTTGTGTCATTTTTCTGGTAACACTGTTCTCTGATCCTACCAGCTCAATCCTTATTCAATTCCCTATATTAGGCCCAGGTAACTTGTGTGTGTGTGCGTGTTCATGTGGGTGTGTGTGTGTGTGTGTGTGTGCGTAGGGTGAGAAGGTGGTGGTGGTCTCTAACAGCTCCCTAAAGCATAAGCTGCTAAAATCTCCTCTGAGGCAGTTGCACCTTACCTCAAAAGCAGCAGGCCTAAAATGCAATCTTTCAACTTGTTTTTCCCTCAGTTCTTATTTTTTTTCTAACATTGAAATTAGTTTATTACATAAATAAACTCCATTTCAGACACTAACAAATATTTTTAAATCTTTTTTTTCATAGCTACAGTCTTCAGAGCGCAAACGTTTTACTGAAGTGATCTGACACCTTCCCTCTTTTCATTCCTGCCTCTTCTGGCCCCGTTCCTGAGCACTCCTAACCCATGCTCAGCCAGGGACACTGCGGCTCTCTCTCTCCCTCAGTTTCCTTCAGTTCATCCTGGTGTTGCGTGAACACACATTCACTCCCACCCATTCATTTCCTATTGCTGCTTTAGCAAATTATCATAAACCTACGTCTTAAGACAACACAAATACATGATTTTCAATTCCAAAGGCCAGAAATGTGAAATAAATCTTAAAACTCAAAGTGTTGACGGAGCTGAGTGCCTTCTGGAGGCTCCCGCGGAGCATCCTTCCTTGCGCCTTTTCTGTCTTCTGGAGGCCACCCACCTTTCCCGGCTGCGTGGCTCCCCATTCATCATCCAAGCTCATCACTCCGAAGCCCGCTCCTGTCAGCACTTTTCTCTTTCCTGCCTTTGGCCCTCTTGCTGACCTCTTCTAAAGACTTTTGTGATTATATTGGACCCATTGGGATGACCCAGGACAATCTTCCCCTTTTAAGACCATTGACTCCATCACATCTGCAAAATCTCTCTTGCAAGATATGTAAGATGACATATTTACAGCATCTAGGAATTATGACACCTTTTCTTTTGGGGGGGCAAATGCTTCCGTCTCAGATCAAAAGGTAATCTTCACTACAGTTTAAAAGTAGGCACTCTGAAGTCCATTTTCCTAATGGCGAAGTTGAGGCTTAGGGGGAGAAAATGAAGTCAAGCTAATGTTATGCATTCACAATGCAAACTGGGCGCCCCTGCAGTGTTTTTTCTGTGTAACTCCTACTGGGGAGAATTGGGCTAAGCACTGCATTAGATGGCAGGATGTGTATTTCAAACAGTAACACTATAGAGGTATCTCTTGAATGAGTCAGGCTGTATAAAATGCACAGGGCCATACCCGCTATGTTGCTCTAAGGGGGTCCACGTCCACAGAGGTTAGCGAAGATGCATTAGGGGTGAATTGGTGTGGTTCAGAGTCAGCACTGCTTGAGCCATGAGACTTCCCTTATCCAATACTGTGGATGTCTCCTGGAGAATGAAACTATCTTGCAGTGGAATTTAAGCATATGTTTGAAGTTACCCTCATCTTTCTTTTGAGGTTTATGTTCAGCAGTCTTCTCTACCATACGTGTCTTGAGACTCAAGCGTTGTGCTCCAGTGCGTGTTCATCATGCTCCCATTGCTTTATTTTTATGATGAAATATTTTCTTTCTTCATTCTATCAATCAAATTTGTCCCTGTATTTCCGAGTTTTCTCCAATATTATTATTAGTCTAAATTTTTCATATATCCCTTAGTCTAAATTAAGTTTTGAGACCCAGAGTTGTAGTAGTAGCACTGTACACTTCTAGTACAACTAAGGTCTTACTGGTAATTGTGTGTTATAGATAATCATGTATGTCTCTATTTCCACATTTAAAATTAAGTTTATTCTTTTTTTCCTCTCTTCTTTCCAATGTTCTTTTCCTGTTATATCTATTTTTCTCTTTTTTCCCTTGCTTCTCTCCTTCATTTGTTGCTTTTCCTTCCAATCATACCTGTCTTCAACACACATTAAGCATCTACCCTGTATAAATGGCTTATTTTGGTGCTGAACATGTATACAGACAGGCAAAATACAATTCTTTCTCTCTTTGAGTTTATAGGGCATATTATACCTATCCTTGTATAACTTTTAGTCTCTGGAACATAATATGTAATAAATTTTCATTTTATTTGAATACTATAAGCATTGAACTTTAAGGGGGAACTGCCTTAGTAATAGCTTAATCATAGATATTTGAAAGGTCTACAACAATAGTTCTACAATAAAATCAATAAAAATTTGATTGACTGCCTACTTTTTCCTTTTTTTCATAGCAATTGCATACTTTTAGCATAGTGATTACAAAATGTAGTTTGCTTCTAGAAATAAACATAAAGCAGATTGTATAACAGTCAGTCCACTCACCTTTTAAAATATTTGCTAAACCAGGCATGGTGGTGCACGCCTGTAATCCTAGCACTCGGGATGCTAAGGCAGGAGGATCGTTGTGAGTTCGAGACCAGCCTGGGCTACAAAGTGAGCTCAAGGCCAGCCTGAACTGCACAGAGAGACCCTGTCTCAAAAAAGACCAAAAAAATATATATATATTTACCAATATTAAAAATTTAAAAAATTGCCAGTGAATTTTATCTCATTTGTAATGAGTTACTTTTCATAAGCGAATGTTCGAATCTTCTGTTTGTGTGTATCCTAGTAAGCTTTAAGATTTGAAGTAAGATAAAATAGTTTGTCAATTTGAATTGAGATAAAATAGTTTGTCATATGAAATACATTAAATAATTCTTACAAATTTATTATGATGAAAGCATACTGTCAATTTTTTTTTATTACATATATGTGGCAAAAGAGCAATGCAGTAGTCAAGTTTTAGCAGAATGCCTTGATAATAATGAGAATTCAGGAAAAGAGAGTTTTGAGTCTCTTAGAGTTCTACCAGTTCTTTGCTGCTCTTTTTGAAAGTTGATTGGTCTCCTGTTGTTAGAGAAAGGTAGGAGTATTCCTTGTAGATAAATGTATTTAAATAGAGTTATTTAGTGTGAGCTTCAAAAATCTAAATTTCTGGTTATCTATTAGGCTAGCATATTTATTACTTATTTGATTCCTATTTAGAAGTTGAAAGTGTGATATTTCAACCTGTCTTCAGCAATTGGTAAAAGTGGATATTTGTTGAACCTTTGTGTTGAGAACAATGTAAGGAATGGGAAAAATTATACTTTCCTGAGAATAGAAATAATTCTCTTTAAATAATATAGACTTAGTTAGTAATGGACGCTGCAATATAACAAGTATTGCTTACACTGTGGGTTACATGACACATAGGGATTTTTTGTGTAATGAAGCTAGCTACTGACCATGAAACGATTGTAACAATGGGTGAAACACTGCCTGTGTGAACTTGGTAGGCGTTGATTTCTTTGTTGTCCTGGAAAATTGGAGTAATGATTATGATATCATTAGCCATTTGGATCTTTTAAAACTTATCATCTACTATTTATCGCAATTTTAGTGTGAATAAATAATAAATATGAAGCAGTCAAGCATGGTGGTACATGCTTGTAACCCCAGCACTCAGAAGACTGAGACAGGAGGATCACTGCAAATTCGAGACCAGCCTGGACTACAAAGTGAGCTCAAGGCCAGCCTCAACTGCATAATGAGATCCTGTCTTAAAAGGAAAAAAAAAAAAAAAAAAAAGAAGGAAAAAGAATAAATGTGAAAAAAAACTAAGTATATTTACAGGGACAAATATGTACTTAAAGAATCAATGTATCATGAAGTGGCTTTTTATGAAGGTAAAAGTGCTTGGTCTTCCAGTATTAAAAAGGATTATGGTTTATTGCTGGCTTCCATGTATACATGAATCCAGGATTAGAGATGGTGACTGCCAGGACAGTATTAACTCTTATATCTGAATCTGACAATTTAGTGAGTGTTTATATTTTTGGACAAATATAAACATGCTTAAATATTATCTTGTATGATTACATTTTGTCATGAATATGTACTGATTACATGTATTAACATAGTTTAATATGATATTTGCAGTATAGAGAAGAGGGTGAACAAAAGACTAAAAAGTTTCTTCACCGCAAAAGGAAACAATCAACAGAGTTAAGAGACAACCTACAGAATGGGACAAAATGTTTACCAAAAAGGCACCTAAAAAGAGCACTAGTCTACAGAATATACACTGACTATATATTTCAAATGTAAACTACTCTTTAGAATTTTTGTTACAGCAATTTCCCCAACCATTTAATTAGATTCTCTCTCTGTGTCTCTCTCTCTTTCTCTCTCTTTCTCTCTTGTCTGTCTGTCTGGCTTTCTCTCTCTTTCTCTAATTTTACCATTATAAGTAATATAATCAAAAATGACACAGTGGTTTATTAAAAGAAATCATTATTACAGCAAAAAATTTATTAGCATTTAGCCCTCTTAAAATATTCCCCCTTGATTCAAACGCACTTACCATCATGCTTGTCACTTTCTGGAGTAGTTCTGAAAGTCCTCTTTTGTGGGTATCTTTAGATGCAATACCTTGGCTGTCTTGTCTTGAATTCATTCACTACATTTTCCTTTTATGGTCTTTTTGCCTTTGGGTAAGCGCCACAGTTGCATGGTGTCAGAGCCCCTGGTAAAGGTAAGTAAGGACACACTGCAGTGTTTGCACAAGCCTGCCTTTCAGTTGGATGGCACTCAGCAGCAGCATTCACCATATTCTTTATCACACTTTGTAAAGACACTTTCAGAAGAGCTTAGAAAGTGGCAAGAGAGATAGGATAAATGCACTGGAAGGATGGGGGACTACTTTGAGGGGTGTGAATGGCAGTGTGTCTTATTGTGATAACTTTTAAAATTTAAACACTCACTATATATTTCAACCACACCTGAGATATTTCTTATAATGGAACATCCTTGAAGTTAATGTCCATGCAAGGAAAATGTGTAATGTAATGATAATGTGCGTCTTTTGGATTTTTGCAATAATAATTTTCCTTTGGTTAGAACAGGAATTAAAATTCAGTTTCCATCATCTGGAAAAGTTGGCTACTATGCAGTGTTGAATTATGAATAATGGTGTCTTTCAATGTCAGAGGCCAGCAGCAATGGTCCACGTATGCAAAGCGCTTCTCTAGTGCCATGCACAGGGGAGGTTTGTCAAATGTAACCCTGTTTTTAATTTTCATATGCAGCATAACATAGAGCTGCTATCATGGGCTCCATTTTCCAGACAGTTAAGTGACTTGTCAAACATCCCTTCGACAAGTAAGGCATGGTTCCAGTTTTTATGTAAAAACTTTAAAATTGATCCAGCGGAGTTTATCCACTTAAGTACTTATAATACCAAAATTCCTCATGTGAAATATATATAATAACAAAATTCCTTGTGTGAAATATGTTTACCTAGTGAGTTCTCTTATGGATTCTAGAAAATAAAAGTGAAGAAGAAGAAGGATGGGATTGCTGGCAGGACTTTGTCTCTGCAACTGTTTTAAACAAGTAGTGTTAGCTCCATCTCATACCAATGCAAAAGAAAGGAAAGGGCCTGAGATGAGGAGATCATGTGAAAGGAAGGAAGGGCACATTCACTATGGAACACACTGGCACCCAAACTATGACAACCTATGTCACTTAATGCTCTCACCAATTCTGTAAGACAGAGGCATTGCGATCTTCATTTGTAAAGCTTGGAAGAGTTACATGAAGAAGGAAGAAATTAGACCTTACAAACAGAAGCCATATACCTGATGAGAGGGGATTGGGACTTTGATCTTACACTTCATCACCTCTATTCTTTGCTCTGTACCATATATCTGCTGTTGGTCACAACAAAGTCTTTAAAATGGGTGTTTTTAAAAATTTTCTTTGATAAAAGTAAAGATGGAAGTGAAGAAGTGATCCAACATCATTGATAGGACAATGAACGTACATACTCAAAGCTACTCTTGCTCCCCTTGCTTTTCATATTAGTAGGACCCCCCCTGTACACACTTCCTGCTTTCTCCTGATATATGTAGTTACTATTTATCTATACTGGCCAGCACTCTGAGAGGCAGAGGCAGAAGGACTACAAGTTTGAACCCACCTTGGAAAACTCAGTGCCTTAGCAAGAACCTGTCTCAGAACAAAATGAAACAAAACAAAACAATTTTTAAAAGCCTAGGATATTATTCAGGATAAAAACAAACAAACAAAAAAAAACCCTCCAAATTCATTTGCCAGTATTGCAGGGGAAAAAAAAGAAGGAAGAACATGAGACAAATAGCAAAATAATTCTACTGTTATATCCAAGCACTGGTGAATGTTATCACAGATTTGAGCCATTCTGTCACCAGAAATGTTTAATGTCTATTTGACACAGAAGAACAGTGACCACACCAGTTCCTTGGGGTCCACATTCCTTTGTCTTACATGTATTGATTGTCTATTGATTTAAAGAAGAGCATTATCTTATTATATATTCTATAGACATACTATTGTATGACTCATTCTATAGATATCTCCAACTAAAAGTGGTGGAGGAAAATCAGAGCAGTTAAATGTTATTTCATGCTTTTCTTCCTGGTAGCTTTAAATGTAAAAATCAAGGTCATTATATAATTATATGACACTTTTCTTTTGAAGGATCATGACTTTCATTATAAGAAGTAAAATAATGCCTGAGAAAAACAACAGTATTATCATCTCACCTGTTATCTGTTGTATAGCATGGGAAAGATTAAAATGTTGGGAGATTTGATATAAAAAAGCAGTTTGGCTTCTTTTTGAGGTCATTAACTCTTTTCTTTTAATAGTCGGTGGTAAACATAATAATCAGTGGTAGAAATTTTTAGTAGCTAATCAATCACCACTTGTCATCTGTCCTTTCTAACAGAATCTCAACTTTGTCTTTTCTTTAAGAGTGTACTTAAGGCTCCATGTTCCACACCAGCTGTGAGTCATGGTGGTCCTGTTCTCCTGGCTTGTAACTGGTGGAACATGATCATAAGGTATGATTATGGCCAGTGAAATACCAGGAGAGGGTCTTTTGGACATCACCTGGGAAATATTTCTTTGAGGAATGAAAATAAATATAGGATAAATGCATTCCAATTTGAAAAAAATTGCTTTTAAGAACAAATTATGGATCAACTTGTTAATGTAAGTGTAACTACCAACAGCCAGCAGAAAGAAAATAGGACTAACCTTCAATTATAGACACAATTGTTCTACTGATTTAACTACATACTTATGAACCTCTATGTACTAAGTCTGATGTGTTTATAATAATAAATAATATTATTTATTATTTAAGAGTTTTTCTTACTTGTTCTCTATGGCATACCTAGCTCCACAATCATGCTTTACAATTTCATGGTAAAATATGTTAAGACTTCACATTTGTGACATTGTTCTATTCAGTTGTCATCCATGTATCATTTTATTAGCATGTTTAAGTGAGTTGATAGTGTCAGAGGACAGACACCAAACAAAAACTCATTTTCATTCTTTAAATGTCTTAAGCATAGTGTCCAAACATACAATCATACTTTGCCTATAGTCTCAGGAATGTGTAATGATATTCATACCCTTTTTTCTTTATTCATCTAATTTTTACTCATCAGCTTCCATAAGGCGGCTGAATACTGGTAGATGGTAATGGTATGTTCTCTTTGCTTTTCGAAACCCATCAGGATACAGAATAAGATGAAGATTTTACGCAGTAGTCTTAAGCTTAATTGGTACATTTATTTCTGCAAATGCAGATCTATAAATGATTCCTCCCTCAATGAAATGTTCAGATGTTCTTGCTATCATTGCAAATTAAAGTATATGAGATAAAAAAAAGAAAGTACAAAGGTTTTTATTCACTAAGTGATATATATATGTGTATATATTTGAATCCCTTTCATATATTTTCAGGGTGCATTTCAACAATTTGAGTTTTCCACATAACTAAACTTTACATAATATATGGATTGACTTTGTAAAAATGACTCAAAATTTTGCAGCTGTTGTTTACATTTCTACCTCTAAATGTAAAAAGTTGGAGGAATGGGTGACCTTGGAAGTTCTGAGCTTTCTTGGTGACACGTATGAGTCAAGGCGATTGCCAGCACAGAACTGTTTTCTTACTCACATTTATTGGCTGAAGAAAGTGGTTTGATGTGACTGTCACTGCTTGAAAGAAAAGCTACTGCAGACGTTGAAATCTGTTTTTGGTTCTCTTAAGTAAGTGAGAAAGGACATACAATAGTGGAGTCTCAGATGCTTTTCTTAAAGGACTTTCAGGCCACAGTTCAGTGTCTGAGTTTGTTGCTTATTTCCAAACTTGAATTTCTTGACTTCCCGAGACACAGGCTTCTTTTAGGCCACCAGGCTAACGCACTGATGCTTAGATATTATTTCAATCAGAGAACTGTGTTCCATTACCCTAGGATCTCTGTGAAGCTGTGGATTAGGTTAAAAAACCAAGAATAGCTCCTGGTGGTTGAAAGATTATTGTTTTGCTACATTACCGCATTGCAGGCATGAGCACGTTCTTTCAGTATTTTAGAGTTTCACAATGTTACAATTAATTAATTGTGTTTATCTAGCTAAAACACCAGTCAGAGTTAGTGCCTGCACTTTTACTGAATCCTTTGAATTCCCTTGATCTTTCTTTTTTCTTATCCTCCCTGTGTACTGTAGCACAATTTTCCCAAACCCATAAAACTTTGATTAATGGAACAAAGAATTAGACTTGAGATACCTGCTTTTGTTATTCTCCCATGCTTCTCTGACCTTCGGGTCACTTGCTAAATGTACCTTAGCCTTTTTTCCCCTACAGAATCATAAATGGAATAATAAAATTTTAAAGTATGACCACCTTTGCCATTACTAAATACTATTAAATATATACGCACATACAAATACAGAGCTTCTTTTCTAGAAATTTTTTGGCATTTTTTTCACCTTTCTTCCCCTTTACCTTCAGCATTCTGACTATGTTCATGTATACTAAATGGTAGAAAATAAAGTTGAGACTGTAATATAGCTCAGTGGCAGTAGCATCCTTACCTAGTATGCCCAAGGTCCTGGGTTCAACATCCACCACCACAAAAGAAAAAAGAAAAAAAGGGACTGAAAGTATCACATAGTCAGTCACTCTTCAGCAGTGCCTTCCCCTCACAAATTTTAAGCAGCACTTCACTAATTTGAATCTAAAACCTTCTTAACTTACGAAAGCTAATTATTTCAGCTTGCTTCAGACTGATACCCAAGTTTAACTATATTTTTAGAAACCTTCAATTTAGGCCCTCAGTATTGTATGCATGGAATTTTTTTTTCCACTCTGAGTTGAGTTAGGTTGCCTAATCTCTGTACTTTTCTTTTTTCCAGAAGTTTCTGGGCTACACATGGCAAATATAACAAAGAGCCACACTTAGTGGTCTAAATGTGATTCCTCCTTGACCCCAGAACTTACTGCCCCAGCAGTGGGGAGTGGAGTTTGAAATAGGAACACTGGTCTTGCTTCCAGCGGGTGCTGCTCTTGGAAGCAGCCATCATGTTCAGATTGAAAGGTGGCCAAGACAACATGCTGGGGACATGTTCAGGGCATGGAGCTCCCAAATGCCACTTGGTAGGAAGGGGGCTGGGTGTGCCCCTGAGCGTATTGGGACTTCGTGGAGGAATTTTGCAGAGGTGTCCTGTGAGAAATGAAGAGCTAACCCTCCTTTCTGTTGGATACCCTCTGAAACAGGATGCAAAAGAGTGCTTTGTCCTTTTCGAACAGCTAATGTGCACTGTGGGTGACATGAAGATCCACGATGTGTGGGTCAAGTTGTTATAGGTGGGGCTGTGACTTCCATCCTCAATACAGTGCCTGCCAAAGACAAAGGCTTTAGTTTGGAAAAATTCATTCATTTTCTTGTGTAGGAAACAGTGATTGAAAACTACATACCGTGTTGACTGAGAGTATCAATTAGAAAGATGTAATTGTTACTCTAAAATATTTAATTGTGTATCAATAGAATGAAGTATTTTCTAGTAGTGTTTTTGTTTCTGATAATACAAGGATTTATGCACTAGAATGGATCAGGTAGTACCTCTCTTATTTACAATGGTTTTAATCAATATTAAAAGTACAGTGGACAGTGCAATGGTAAGATTATAAGGCAGAGCGTTTTGCTAAGTGGGAGACTACAATTTAAGGAGTTAGCTTTGTGGGGAAGAAAACATACCTTCTTCCTCCCTTTCGTAGTCTTACATTGCACTAGAGAGATTGTTCTCTAAGATTCTACATCTAAAGAATGCATTTTTTGTATTGTTCAAAGCTGACCTCTGCTTTAAGAAAAGTTTATCTGTACTTTTTCATCTGTTTAGAAACATACATTTTTGGTTAAGAGATCGAAGACAATCTCTCTTTGTCTTTTTTTCCTGAGCTAGGGAGGTTGAGATAAAAAAGAATGACTGCTTTAAAAGTCACACATGGCTGTAATTTAAGATTTTTTCCCTCTCATTGTCCGTAACAGTTGAAAGAAACCTTCAATGAAAGTTTATTAACTAGGCCAATGCCTGAGGCAATAAAGGTTCATTTATTACCAGTTCCTTGGCTGTTTTTCTTCTTCTATTTTTCGGTTAAACTCATAGTGTAAGATAATACTTCACAAAATTAAACCTTTGACCTTCTGTAGAGTTAAGTCTCCTTTGATTAGATAAAGTAACAATTTATGGTCCAGCATGAGGTTGCACATGAAATGAATAATGCAAAGACTCTGTGTGGACTGAGAATCTATTGCTTTTGAAAAGATGAATGCTGTTTAAAGGCGGGGGGGGGTCCTGCTTCAGTGTGTTGTCTTTATTCAGTATGCACTTTAGTGATATTTCACAAAGCTTTACTTTAAAGATAAACGTATATTTGAATTTTCTAATTCTCACAAGAAACATATATAGTCAAAGTATTGCAAAAAGCTTTTGCAACTCTTGAGACTATTATATGTGTGATTATGCTACATATTCCAGGTATTCTGAAGAGCTAAAACTAAATCAGTGCATGTGAAAGTTGGTCCTTGATTTTACAAATGCATTTACAAGTGATAGGATAATTAGAATATCATTATTGTCATAGTATTATGTGCCACTGTTAATATGGCTTATATTAAAATAGTAAATATAAAAGAATAAAAAGAAATGCAACACAAAAAACAGTAATGAAAACATTAAGCTGATTCTTAATTGTTAAACCAATCCAGAGAGTTCACTTTTTGAATATTATGATACTTCATGGATAACATTAATATTTTAAATTGGGTTTTGCTTAAGTCAAATTATAAATCTGAAGTATCATAACTGTCAAAAGAATGATTGGATATGAAATTTCCAGAGATTTTAAATTTTTTCTAGTTTTAAAATTGTTTAAAAAATGAGAAAAGTCTCAAATCGATCAATTAGAACACTTTCTTGGAGTTGCCTAATTATTATAGAAGAGACACACGTACTTGCAGAACCAGAAGTGCTGTTTACTTCTGTCTGCAGCTTGGTGGAGTACAGAGATATGTACATAGAGCAGGTCCTGTTTTTTCACAAAGCTGTTGTGATTAGCTGGTTGTTTAAATCACTAATTGATATGCAGAAGCCGAATTCTTGAGAGAAGTGTTTTAGTTTTAGTTTTTCAATTAGCTTAAATTATTTAAGGTGAATAAATCTACTGCAGTGATTTAGTTTCTTTTAATAGAAGCTCCTGATACAACACAAATTAGGTCAAGAGAAGCCTTTGCATCAGGATAACCACAGACTTTGCTCCTAAAATGAAGGGATGTAGGGGAAACTGGATTTGCTGTGACTTACTGCAGTTTGGAAACAAAGTAAAAGTTCATATGAAAAACACAGAAGTGTCACTTTTCTGGTCATGTTATGACTTAAGCATTCTTTTTAGGAATGTTTTCGGAAGCAAAAAAGTGACTAATATAATAACAACCATTGCTAATTCCTGCCTGACACCCACTTACTTTTTTCTTACGTGAACTGGTTGAAACATAATACTGAAACTTTATCAGAGAAATGGTTTTAAACTTGAAAAAACATTTGTTCTTGAAAAACAAACTGTTGTTCACCTCATAATCTAAGTAAGTTGCCTGATCACTGCAAGGAGTTAAGTAATTTGACAACTACTTCAAAAATATGCTAAGACGTAGAGTTCATTTACTTTAACATCCTACCCTCTAGGATAACCCGAGACTGGACCATGGCCCATTTTTCTTTTCCTTCCCTGATGTGTGGTGATATCTGCTTTCCTAAATTAATCAAGATTATTATTATTTTCCATGTTCCAGCTGTAGAACTGTAACCAAAAACCTACTTTTCTGAAAACTATCTCTATTCACACTTTTATTGTAACCAAATGGGGAAATGTCCAACTCCTAGTCTGATTATGCTGATTAATTGATGTTAATAAACATATAAACGTCTAATGACAAAGAATTGAAATCTGTATTCCACAAGCACTGACTGCCCATTCTGACTGTTTCTCAGTGGATTCAGGATTTGAATACTTTTCCTACCTTACTCAGACTGTTACCTCTATTTAGAAAGAACACACACACACACACACACACGAGTGCACACACCAGTATCTATGAATACATTAATAAGTCTTTTGCTTAAAAATGTTTCCATTACTATATAGGAAACATTTTCCGCCACCTCTTTCCCAGCAATACCTATCTCATTGGATAATTTTCCTTAAATAAAGCTTAAATGTAAAAATAGTTACTTATTTTTCTTTCTTTTCTGCATTTCTCTCTCTATCCTTCCTTCTTTCTCCTCTTTCCTTCCTCCTTTCTCATTTTTCTTTCTCTCTTGTTCTCTTTCTTTCTTTGTCTTTCTTTCTCCCTTCCTCCCTTCCTTCCTTCCTTCCTTCCTTCCTTCCTTCCTTCCTTCCTTCCTTCCTTCCTTCCTTCCTCCCTTCCTTCCTTCCTTCCTTCTTTCCTTCCTTTCTTCATTTCACCTTCCATCCTCTTCTCCCAAGCAACTGTATACTACTTGGATTCAAGAAAAAGGAAAAACACAGCAAAATAAAACTTAGACTCATTGATGTATCAGAAGATTTAGAAGTGAATTTATATGCTATTGAGAAAAGAAGAATATTTAGAGAGATTATTTTTAAACTAATATGTCAATGAATTTCTTCTTTTGCACGAAATTAAACTTATAGCACTATCTGCTTTTTTTCACTTCTATTCTTTAAACTGTCACTAACATATTAACAAGTAGCTTCTTTTCAAATATCCATTTAGAATGTCACACAGTGTTAGACACTCTCGTATTAGTGAAAGCTATGTGCCTGGGGTCAATTCATTGAGTAATTTGACTTGAGGGCAGCACAAATAGTAAGAGGTAGTTTAGCTCTACACAAAATGGGGACATACCATGTTTTTTGCTTATGCAATAAAAGAACAAAAGAAATGGTTCAAAGAAATTAGTCAAATTTGACCTCTGCCTATTTGCTTATAGTTCGAATTTGTTTCATATTCAAGACATGCAGAGAATAATTTATTCACTTTTCTTTGCTTTTATTTTTTTAGCTTTGTGTTATATGTAAGATCCTAGTATGGATTTAGGGAAGGATTATAAATTTTATATTTTACCAGTAGTAGCACAAATTAAAAGTTTAACGCATGGAAATTAACGACCATTGTTTCTATATATTCTAATATATACAACTCAAACACAGATGAACATCTAGATTACATTTTAAGTGACATATTTCTAACTTGTATTTGTGACATCATCTGAGAGTCTGTAACCTTGACTTCTTAGGTAATTCAGAAACTCGTAGAGCAAAAGGAATTCATTCTTTTCAAAGACTACATAGTTTACGGTATTCTGTAACTTTTACATTTGGGTCAGTGTGAACAAACACTGCACCTGGAGTTAGAGGAATGAGTGTGACTCTGTCATTATTTGATGTGTGACTTTATAAAAGTGACTAACCTCGTTGCCCCTGTTTCAGCAGCAGCAAAATGAAAGAATCACATTAAGTAAAAGCTTAATTTTAATTCTTTCCACTCCCCCTGTCTTCTAAGTTTAGACCACAAAGAGTAGCTTAGAATTATTTTTCTCTTTCATTAGCACATAGTGGGACACATAATACATCTGTTCATCATGGGGAATGGTACATACACACGTCACATGTTGATTCTTTTGACTTCCCTTTCTAATGTAATATCAAAGGTAGAATAAAAGACATATACTCAGGACCTTGTGCCAATTTCAAGTTTATATAACTTAGCTGATTTTTTATTTATAAATAAATTAAAGTAATTTTTAAATCTCCATTGGTTTGTTGTAGCCCATTTGTATAAGTCAGTGATCAGATGGTGAATGTTTCAGAGCTTCCATGGTGCTCAGTGATTTACACATGGCCGAGTGTCATCCCTTGGGTGTTTTTACCTTTCAGTTTCACTGCGCCTGCAACCCTTTCACTCAAGGAAAGTGAGACTTTCAGTTATCCAGTTAAAGAATGCTAAAGCTGATCTCTATTTTATTTATCAGTCATTATCAGTATGATAATAATAATATATTTCTTGTTGTACACTTTTCCAAATTAGTAGTGGCTTTTGGTTGTTGCTGTTGTTAATCCAAACAGTTTAAAAATCTAATTTAATCAATGGAAAAACTGAATACTGGTATAGGGAGTGTTTCCAATAGACACCTCTAGGATCAATTTTCTTTTCCTCTGCAGAATACAAATGTGTTGCAAAGGACAAGAAAAGTCAGTCCAGTGAACGTTAAGAGACAAATGCACACTGAAAATCTTCAGCATAACCAGATTCACAATCAAGTTGCTTATTCTAATTGCTTATCATTTATTTATTTGAAGCATTTTAAAGATAGTACCGCTGGAAATTAATGTCAATTTTTGGACAGCTGGTATTTAAATAAGGATAGAAAGAAAATGGGGAGGGGGGAAAGTACTGGTGTTTTCAAATTGCTATAGTGAGCCAAGAGTTCTAAGACTTGGAGTGATTTGAATTGAGCTGTAATTCAAACTCATATGGAGCTTACAATGCACCTTCAACATAGTTTTGCGGAGTGTATAGGAACTGTCAGGAGCAGAAAGATTACTTCACAGTAATGACTGTTGAAGTGAACGATGCTTTTTGATGTTTTACTTTCTGAATTGAATTGTTAGACAAGATTAATTGCACACAGTGAGAGTTTTAAATGAATGACTATGTAAAGTGTTAAGTTTCTCTGTATGCCACTCAGGAGAAAATAGCTGCAAGGTTTAAGTGAATAAATGTATTTAATGCACAAAATGCCTGGGCTAATTTTAAAATTCCTTTACCAACATTCTTATCGAAAATAGAAACTCACTTTATTTGTCTGTCTTGGTTATATTGCTCTGGTGGAAGTAATTTAATATTCCTGTTTTCCAGTAATCTTCTATTTCAACAGAAGTAAACAATAGCTTTCATAAATTAAAAATACACTCTTCTGAACATGCTTATAAGATTAAAAAACAAGGCTGTAAACATTTATGACTGAAACAAACTAGATTGTTCAAATACTGCCATGATGTATCATGTATATCAATATGGCACTGATATCAGTTAGAATGCAAACAAGGTTTTAAATGATGTGCCCCTTCATTTCAGCTGGAGAATCCGCTTCACACCATCTGCCTATCAGATGGTTAGGAACCAGGACTGCGTATTAATGCCACATGTTCGATTTTCCTGCTTCTTGTAATGGTTAGATTCATATTGCTAATAGCTGTGCATGAGCACTGTCGATGAAATTTCTGTGACGGTGGAGTGATGAGATATTTATAAGCCGCCTGTCTCCCTGAATAATCAGTAGGAAGGATGCCAGACATAAACAACTTATCAATTACAGAATATTAATAATAATAACAACCATGGAGTATAATCTACTGCATGTTTAAACTTCTTTCTTCTAAATTCCAGTAAAGTAACATAGGCTACTAAAGAGTCTGTAATACTGGTTTGAATACTTACATCTCATGGATGTTACCCCTTTTATTCAACCATTAGGTTTTGGGAAACACATTTTATATGGAATGCAGTGTAAAAGTAGACAACATATCAAACATTTGGAAGTCATCTTGATGTCTTTGAAACCAAAGATCAAAGATTGGACCTTTCAAGTTAATGAGCAAACAAACAGATCAGAGAAAGAACTTGACAGCAATATGTCTCTTTTATTGATATTTATAATCTATCGTTGTAATCTTCTATTTATAACCAAGGGCACTAACTTATTTGAAATAAATAGAAGGAAGATACTTTTCCTTTCTAAAAAGAGTGATCAAGATCGCTTAATGGCATTTGAAGAACTTAAAGGCTACTTTAATAAAAATTGAAAGCAGAAGAAATGTGGTCTTTGCAAATTAAAGTAATCCTCTTAAATGGCAACAATGTCCACCTACCTTCCAAAAGATAAATCTATGGATTGGTTTTAGGACTTTGAGTTTGGAATAGCAAAGGCTTTATATCAATGAAGCACATGATGAAGATTTAGTGCTTTTTTGATAAATTTATTCACTGTAGACAGGTAGTTGAAATGATTTACTGGAAACCTGGTTTTAAATATCCATTTGTTAAATGGCGAAATTCTCACTCTGTGCATTAAATAACTTTTGTTATATTTGCATTTTTGTTAGTAACAGAATAAAGCTGAAACTACAGATAAGGACATGATGGACTCTATGACTTATTTTATGATATCGGCTGTCATATATGGGAGGCTTAGAAAGTTTCCAGGCTGTTGTATATATTATTTTACCTTAATTCTTCACAACATGACTATGAGGTCAGGATTGTTATCCATATTTTTAGAGATGAAAATTTTCAAACCTAGAACATTGTATAATTTTCTGTGCTATTCCAGATAAATTGTATACATGTTGTCCAAATTGTGTGTGATTGTTTGGGGTGCTTTTGTCAACCCTGTTATACTTCTTCCTTATAGAATAGTGAATTTAGATGATCAGCAGCTTCCATATTGGTTACTAATTCAGCAGGAACTTTAGAAGACTGTAGTGGAACATAAAAAGGTGAAATTAAATGATTAGGCAGGTTAAAAATTTAAACAATAACCTGTTTAAAAAATCATTAGAATTTGCCCTGATGAAGTAAAGCAGAATACAACCTACAGCAATGTTTCCATTAGTTATATAATATGACAAGCTGTGTTTCTAATTTCTCTGTGAAAATCTGTTACTTCTTTTAAATTTCAGATGATGAAGTTTGTGGTGATCAGTTAGGAATGAAAAGGAAACCTAAGTGTCATTGCATCACATAAGGGATACAGGATATTTTCTGATGCTTGACGCACAGTCCCTTTCTTGAAGTACAGTTAATGGGGCCATGATATATTATCCTTTGTCTGAAGAAAAACTTGTTTTTAAACCAAAAATATTTCTAAATTTGTTTTTATCAGGGAAAATGAGTTTTAATATACATTAAATTTTCCCATCATCAATGATAAATTAGATTTAGAAATTCTTTTAAAATGACATGACAACATGCTACATTTGACTTAGTTCATGACAAGTCTCGTATTTGTGGATGAAATACTATAAATCTTGGGTAGGGTAAGAGTTGGCTTAATGAAGTAAAATAGAGGAAATAATAATTCCTTAGGTTAATGGAACATTTTTCATCCCTTTGTTCCTCACAGTTACCACCTAGCTGTGCTCCCGTCAGTTAGATTGGTGATTTTGATGTAAAGATTTTGCCTTATCAGTTGGATGTGATGCTCACTTCCCTTAGATTATTTGGTGATAACTTGAATCATATTTTGTAAACAGACTACTGCTAAAAATTTTAACCTACCTAATCATTTATGTTACTTTCACTTTTTAATATTCCATTAAAGTCCTCTAAAGTTTACAAGCTTCCTGTTGATTCATAAACATATTCATGTTTGATAGTCACTACAGTGATCTGCTTGCGTAATAAGCTTTCACTATAAGGAAAGAACATACCATGGAAATATTTCTTTCTTCTTTCTTTCTTTCTTTCTTTCTTTCTTTCTTTCTTTCTTTCTTTCTTTCTTTCTTTCTTTCTTTCTCTCTTTCATTTTCTTTCTTTCTCTTTTTCTTTCTTTCGTCTTTCTTTTTTCTCTTCCTTCTCTATTATTTAAATGTTTTTCCTCCAACAAAGGAAATTTTGTAAAAAAAAGAAAAAAAAATCTTATACTTTGAGAAACACCAATTTGCTTAGTTTTGAAGGGAAAATAGGCTGTTTTAATTAAGAGTTAAAAGCAGTGGTAAATTGCAATATAAGGCATTTCAAGGTGGGATAAGGAAGCAGGGTATAACAAAAATTCTCTAAAAGTCTGAGGTAAGGGGTAAATATGATCAGTGAAATTATGGTAAGTGCCTATGAAAAGTCATGCTTTGTATTAAATTGGTGACACTTGCTACTTCCAGTACATTCCCATTTATTGTAACATAAAAACAATGGGTTAAACTACTTTTCATTGGCACAATCAGAATAAAAACCATATTTCTCCTGCAGTTCTCCCTGTAATCTAGTTTGAAAAGTCTTTTTTCATTCAGTGACAATTTATGCCTAGCACTGTGATAAACATTTGGGATGCATATACAAAAACAGTACTTCCATCCTTTTGGTGCTGTCAGGTAGAGAAGTTAGCCGTAATCCTTTCTTCCTAGGTCCACACCCATTTTCCTCAAAAAATAAGCAGAAGAAGAGATGAAGCAGTTGCTTTGCTCTCTTCAGACTGCACATTAAAATGACCTGTGGGATAGTAAAATTAATGAAAAGTAATGCAAATACAAAGGTCCCAACTCAAACCGACAGAGTCAGAATCTGAGATGGCAGTGCTTGGCTCCTTGCTTGATTTGAAGGCGGGCGCCCTCTGATTCTATGACACAGCTAGGGATGGCCGACTCCCATCAGGCGGGGAAGAGAACAGGAGCTGGCGAATCACAAAATATACTCAAGGGGCGGCTTGCTGAAAAGTCAGGCATGGCTCTTGGAGGAGTAAACCTTGAGACAGTTCTTAGAAGACTGATAAAGATGAAGATTCAGGGATCTCAGCTTGCTTCTCTGCTTCTCTTAGAGCATTTCCATAAAAAAGGCTTAAGCAGGTCAGGGACAGGGGACTTCAGAGCGCCTTTGGAAAGTAGCTACAACACGTGCAAGCACAGGCTGGAAATAACGAAAAGGAAGTGAAAGAAAACCTGCGTATCTGGGGCACAGAGGGGGAACAATGATTCCACTCAGACAGTCAAGGAAGTGAGCACTATGAGTCCTGACTACCATGTGAATCACTGAACTTGATCCTAAGAGCGGGAATTGAAAGTCATAAGCAGATCTGCATTTCATAAGGTCACATTGACCACTGTGTGAACGATAAGACATTGGAAGTGAGGGAAGTGGAAGTTGTCGAGGAGTTTGTTGCAGGACGCAAGATGAAAGAAAGGAAGTTGGCATGGTGGAGGGCAGTGAAAATGGAAATTGGTTGAATATGCAAGATATTGAAAAATTACAATAAAAAGCCTACCAGAGCACTCAGTGAAACTAAAATCATCAACTGTTTCTTATGTCAAAATTTTCTTCCTGTGTTCAAAAAAAATGGGACTAAAAATAGATATTAAAAAGTACTGTAGTTAAGCTATGTGCATATGCTATGTACTATATACATGTGAATATCTGTGACACATCATTTTCAGCTGCATTAGAAATGGGAGATTTATAAATGCCATCAAACAGGAAACTAAAAGAGTGCTGTAAGTTAGAACAACTATTGAATAATAAAGTTACAAAACATAGATTTAAAACTAAGGGCTGAGACAGTCATCTGATGACAGATATAATTATTGTAGCTCAGGGAGCTGTGCCAGCCTACGGACGTTCTGCAGAAATCTTAACTAGGTTTTGATTTTGTTACTTAAGAACTGGAATGTATGGGGTGTATTTTTTCCACTAAACATAACGTGGAATTTTTCACACAGTTTATTTGATTTGATCCTTATATTTTTCCTGTGGGATTAGACAATTTGTGATTAGGAGGCAATTTCATAGCTTGTCCATGGCTGAATCATGCATACTTTATTTGCATATCACTTAATTTGATTTTACTCATATGATAATGTCAATCATATCCTAAAGTGTAGGTTCATTAATATTATTTGAACACAATGAGAAAGATTTACCTGCAGGGTAAAGAAAAGGTGAGGCCTAAGAAGTGGTATAAATCACAGAGGGGTCAACATCAGGCAACCAAGGGAAGGAATAAATAAGATGTTCACGTTGGTGACACGGCAAAACCAAATAAGAGAGATTTTCTGGGAAACACACAGAGAATTTTAAGAGAACAGGAAAGAAAATGTTCTGAAACATCTTTGAAGGAAATGAGTAATTGGGGAAAAATTCAGTCATAGGAAGATGAGAGAATCAGTTCAAGTTAAGACTTAAAAGGCAGTGAATGTTCAGACCAAAACCCACATGGATTCTTTGAATTTAGATCAGTGCCTTTTAAGGAGTGGCTATCAGTTTTCCATGCAAAGATCCAATCTGTAGGTCTTGTTGAGTTGGGGTGAAAGTGATCAGAGCCTCTTCGTGCAGATCTGAAGAGAAGGTGCAGTCTTCTCCTGCTCTCTGAAAACATAGCAGAGATTTCCACAGAGAAAGGCTTCCTTATAATTCCTTGGGCTGAGTGTGTTTGCCGTAGTAACTAGTGGGGAGGAAAAAAAAAGAGGGGCGCTCAGTCTCTAATCCACCAACTGGGAATAAATCACACAGATGAATTCATAGGGGTCTGGAGCACCATGGTCAGAAATACTAAAGAGGCTGTAGCAAAAGGAATACATGTGCAAAGTAGGGAGAGGATATGTGCGCTTTCATAGGCTTAACATTCTAGGATTAGAAGAGTTTATTCCTATATTCCAGTGTCTGCTGTTCTGCAGATGAAAAATGGCAGGCTGAAGTGAATTGACTTGGTAAAAGTTGAAACATTTAATGAAGACAAACCACTTTCCTGCTCAAATAGCATGCTGGATATTATATGCATGTTTAAAGAAAGACTAGAGTGACCAATAGCATTGAGTTATTAAGGTGATTAATCTTTTTTCATAATATGCATCAGTACTTAAATTTTACAAACAGAAGCAAACTATTTGCTATTATCATATTTTATTTTTCCTCAATTCTGAGGTTGCTAAGTTGTGCAGCGATACACAGAACATGCCTCTGAGAAGCTCACCATCTGGTGAGGAGAGAGGATGCCTGATGGACAGCTACAGTGCTACAATGGAAGTACAAATGTGGTCCAGAAGGAGAAAAGTAGACAGCCTGGGGGAAAGGAGGTTACACTCCTAAACATGAGGAGTTCCTTGGAGTTTAAGAACTCAGCGAAGTAAGTCAGGTAGCAAGATCATCCTGGACAAAAGCAATGGCATGTAGGAAAGCAGAAGATTGAAGAGACAGGTTATTTATGTGAAAGGGTGGCATGTTTGACACAGCTTGAGTGTGGTGTGAGACAGTGTGGAAGAAACTGTGGGTGATGAAGTTGGCTCTTGTGGTTTAAGCCAGCAATTCAGTTCCTTTTTAGGCAACTGTGGGGGACTTGGACCAAGAATGGCTCGTTCAGACTGGTTTCCTTGAGAGATAACTCTGGCTGCATTTCCATCACCATAATTCTATGTATGAATTTTGTTTCTGCTGATACTTAATTTGGGAGTTTAGGAGCTGTCTTCTCTTTTTATCAGTGTTAAATGACATTGGTCAGTTGGCAGTGAATGTCCTCTCAAAATGCTTTATAAAGAAATCAGATGATCTTATATATGCTGTATGTGAGTTATAAAAAATACATGGATGATTACGTGACAAATCTGAATTTGAATTACCTCATTTTTAACTTATTCTTTTAAGGTCTTACAGCAGCAGCTGCAGCAGCTGCTGCTGCTACCAATGCAGCTATCGCCGAAGCAATGAAGGTGAAAAAAATCAAATTAGAAGCTATGAGTAACTATCATGCCAGTAATAACCAACATGGAGCTGATTCCGAAAATGGAGACATGAATTCAAGTGTTGGTAAGTTTTATGTTCACTGAAGTGAATTGTGATCCCTTTGCCATGGAACTACTTACTTTTCCAGAGCCAAACCCTTTTCTACCCACTGAGAAGTTAAAGTTAGTGCTAGCACAGGAACACTGAGTATTGTGAGGATAACCATTCTATCCACATGTGCTCTGCTGGCATGGTTGGCACTACTAATTTTTTATAGGATCAACTAGGTAAGTATTCAATTAACATATTCCATAATACACATAAATATTAATAATCAGAATAATAAATATTGAGTGTAGTTAAAACAAAAGAAAAATATATACTAATACAACCCAATGATTTACTTTTTATTCTTTTAATGCATTTGTTATAAGGTAAGAAGTGTATCACTATCACCAGCAAAGTGCATACAGCAGTACCCTCAGCTGTGGAGGCTGTGTCCCAAGACCTCAGTGGATGCTAGAAAACATGGATAGTGATAAACTTCATGTGTATTATGCTACATATATACCTATAGTAAAGTTTACTTTACAAATTAGGAATAGTAATAGCTTAGCAATTACTTAAGATGGGACAATGACAACAATGTATTATGATAAGTTATTTAACTAATGAATTGCTTATTTCTGGAGTTTGCCATTTAATATTTTCAAATCATAATTATTGTAGGTAACTCAAATTATTAGAGACAAAACCATAAAGGAGGACTACTGTACATCTTTTTCATGTACTACAGTGAACAAGGATGTAATTCTTTCTATATACAGCCACTACCATTGTCTCTGCCATTAAAAATACAATTTTAATTTTTCTTTCCTTCTGTATAGGCAAGAAAAGATGAAAATTTAACTCTTACAGTCAAGCCAAATAAAACTGTTTTACTGTGGAGAATGTTCATTTGAGTAATTTATTTTGTCAAAAACAATTTCAAATGTGGATTAATTTTTTATTGATAAAATCTATAGCACCTGGAAGATAGCATGCTAAAACATTTTTATTTGGTTACTGTACTGCATCATTTTCCTTTAACACACAGAAATCATATTCATAATGTAACTTAATACTGAAAATTTGGATTCTACAAAATGTGTACCAGCTGCCATATTCAACATATGCTCATGAAGGACCCCAAAAAATTGTGGTAGTCCAGTTAATTCTCTTCTCCATGCAGCATTTTCACAGATAATTTCCTGAGTAATAGCAAACCCTTTATTTTCAACCATTCATTCTGTTCATAATTATGGGTATCGTATATGAAGAAATACTGTCGATTTCAGGAATAGTCACTTTTACATCAGTTCTCTGGAAACAGACACTAGCCATGACTATAAAATTCAGAAGTGCTTTTGGAATGTACATACAAAGCACAGAAAGCCACTGCTTCTGTGAAACTAAAAGGCAGCTTTTAATGTGAATTGGGAGAAAGTAAAACTGTTCACCATAACATCATAAGATGCCTTGAAAGAGACTGGCAGCAATGGTTTGAATTGAGAAAAAGTATTGGTGGCAATGTTTGGAAGGGTGAAAAGACATGAAAGAAATTCTAGAGAGAGAGCAAAAACTGAAAAAGACTGAAAAAAAGGTAGTGCTTGCCTTTCTAAGTGCTATTAGGGAGAAGACCAGGAAGATCGGATTATTTAGTTCATGGTTTGTATATGTAAATTGAGACTTTTAAGTTAAACCAGTATTAAAGTAACATGAAAGAATTATAAAGCTGCTTTTGGAGCTATTACATGTATATTGCTTTAAAATAAAAGTCATTTACTTTGGCAACACTGAACAATATTGAACACTTTTAAAAATAAGTTATTGGCCACTATAAACTATATATTGTTCCAAAATGTAGCCTGCATTGTTTTCAAAATTTTTGATAGTTGGTGTTTTCAGGAGAGATTCTTAGAGTAGGCAACATAATAACATTTTAAACAAAATATATTAAAACATGTTGCCTTGGAATTTTTCTGAGCAATAGAATAGTGATCACTTCTGGAGAAACCAGTAGTCAAAAAGTGAGAAGAACATAACTCATAATAAAGCACTAATATGCATTTAGTATTTGATGGTGTGCACTAACATTTTGCTGTGGTTAAATTATAGCTTACTTTAATGCATTGGTTCCTAGGCTATCTGAATAGCTTAAAATAAAATAATCTAAATTTCACTGTGTATTGTAATTGGAAGATATAATTTTTCTTCCAATAAAGGATGTAGCTGGTAGTTTATACTGCTTGTTAGCTTTGACATTGACTATCAATCCTTAATTTGGATCAGGAACAGAAATTTACTTAAATTTTCCCAGAAAGTTTTGATATTTTGAGATGTGTTACCATCATTGTCATTGCTAATTCCTAATGCATGTGGTTCATTCTATTGTACATATACTTTGGACAAACAAACAAAAATTTACCATTTTCATATGCTCCTGTCTTCTAAAAATTTTCAGTTTATATTATTCTTCCCAAGGACCTCATGTTTCCCTATAAGAACATGTACCCTTACATGTTCATCTAGAGAGCAGGGAAAATCAGCTTGGGAAGGGAAGAGGTCATTGGAAAGGGTAGAGAGGAGTGGGACTGGGACTTACAATGCAGTCACTGAATTAACCAGTTTTTATGATCCTGGTCTTCTCTGGTTCTGAGGACAGTGCCTGCCTCTGGGTAAGTATTCAGTAATTATTTGCCCTGCCACTTTGGAAAGTTATGTAAACCTCCTGAGCCTAACATTCCACATTTGGAAAAATGGTATCGATAACAATGTCTACATCATGAGATTTTAAATGCATGTTTAGTGCTTATTGCATTGCTTAGTTGGCATTTTGGCATTGTTTTTGATATTACTATATCTCTAAGCCTACCCTCCTGAAAATAGCCTTTTTCCTCATTTCACTGCTGTAAACTGCTTCCTGCTATTCTCTCTGATAGATATTACTTGTTACACTGTGAGGAAATTTGAGGGTAGCTGTTACATCATTTGAAATTTTTGTATATTCAATTTCAGTGCATGCAAACAATACAAAAATAATCTAAGACAGGCCCGGAAACCAAGGTGCATACAGTCTATGGGTGGGATGGCTAAAGAAACAGGCAGCTCTAACAGAAAGTGCTGCATCCTCCAGGAGAATCAGTTCTCATGAAGGAGTAAAGAATTGGGATTGAAATATATGAATTCCAGAAGAATCTCAAGAATCTCGAATGCACATCTGTCAGAATACAAATTTACTAATCCCGTGAATCAATTGGCTCTTTGAAGTCACTTGAGTGAGGTATTGGGGCCACTTAGTCTTGCTCAAATCTACTGACATTTTGGAAGTCAATTCAGTGCTCCATTTACCTCCTATACTCATTTGGCACACAAGTGCTTGTAAATATTGTAAGCATTCTTTTGTAGAAGCACTTTTTCCCCCTTGGTTGTAAATAAATCCATGCAGTCCCAGAAAATAGATTTTTGTTGTTGATCAGTTTCATTTGGTTTGGTTTGGCTTGGCTTGGTAAGGAGACCATGTAGTTTTGTTATAGAAGATCTTTTGCACTTTTTAATGTGAATCTTAAAAATTAGCCGAAAAAAAGCTATTCAAACACATCTTTGACACCGACAAACAATTATTTTGTACCCCGATCTTACTTGGTAACCTTGAGCTCACAGAGTGATCACTTTCAGGGTGAAGTGAGGACCTCAGAATGGATCTAAGTGAGGCATCAGCATACTGAGTGAAATATACGGCCACGTCGCCCTTCTCCCTCATCCACAATCAATTGGATTCTTTTAGTTTAATATTTACTTGCTAAGATGGAATGCTAGTCTGCATGGTGATAAACAGTCTGCTCCTGGCATCTGAAGGTGACCTGTCAGTTCATATGGACAAATCTCCTGCTTACTGAAATGTACAAAATAAATCATTAAAGCAGGCAGGTGCTCATTCCCAGATTTAAATCACCATAGATTTATGATTTGAATTAATGCTTCATTTGGCCATAGAAATAGATGCTGAGACAAATGATATGCACTGGTTGGGGTTTCCATACTGTAGCCATCCTGATATTGATTACTGAGATGTCTTAGCAATCTCTTGTTTATATCAAGTACTATCTTGTGACAGGTTGGCTGATACGAGCTACATTGCAGATAAGAAGGAAAAATGTCCTGGATTCTTTTTAGTGGCAACCCTATCCACAACATGCAGGCCAGATAAATTGCTATTTTTTTTGCTTTAAGGACTGATCTGCATAACCACTTTAAAAAGTGCTCCTTGGAAATTAGAACTGGGATATTGGAAAAGAAGAATTTAAAACTGGTGAACCCAAGGTCAATTTGATAGTGTACATTACTGTGTTTTTATTTGTTTATCTTTTTGGCATTAGACACTTTTGTGGATGCTAAATTAATCACAATTGGTTTAATCTAAATAAAGGAAACTTAATTTTACTTCTAGTTTTTAAATGCTATATAAATATTGACATAGTGAGCATCTCTTAAAGTATCTATGTTTTTTAAATACTTGCTAAGCCTAGTGCCTTACTTCCTTCAGTAAAGACAACAAAGGAAATAAGCCTTTAAAAATAAATGCATTAAATATTATTCCCAAGTGCAAAGTTTTGTGGAACATAATTTACCAAGAGGCAGGAAAAGACTGCATTTGTACTTCTCTTAACATTTTATTTAAGGAAAACACTATGTACACAGTTTAAAAAATACTCAGAGGATTTGAGAGGGACCTTTGCCACTAGCTAATATCTGACTCATAGAACTGGTAAACAGCTATCAACAATAGTAGATTGCTTGCTTAGTAGGAAATGAGTTCATATCTATTCAAAATGTGATCTCAAAACAGATGTCCCAAGAAAATCTCATTGTTTAAACTATAGTCATAACCCCCTAACTGCTGTTATTTCTTTAAGGAAGTGAAGTAATCTTAAGACTTCAGTATTTTGTCTTTTTGAGCACGGAGGAACATAGGCAAGCTGACACTACGCAGCGACCTACACATCTGACCACATTTCACATGCACAAAATGTGTGGTACTTTCTTTTTCTCAAACTTAAAATATTTACCAAGATATAGACATTTCAAGACAGAATCAGGACTTGAGTTTGGGGTAAATGATGTGCTTTTTAATACTATTCTTCATTCCTTACCTCTACTTTCCCTCAACCAAGAAAACAAAATAAATATGAGGAAAAAAAAAAAAGAAAAAAGGCAGGGTAGATAGGGAGATAAAATTAACTTTCCCAGTGACCATCTCCTTATCTTAAAAGGGGGCAAAAAGCATTCCTACAGAAATAGAATGGTTTACACTAGAGCCATTTCCTTTCTTCTGACACATGTGTCTATTTGGAAGGAAAAAATTAATTTTATGATTTCAGGAAAAAAGTCTGAGAGACCTTGAGGAAGCAAATGATGAAACCGAGAATGCAGGCCACCAAGCAGAGCTCTGCGGTTGCACATTGGATTCTCTGCCATGGCAATGTTAATGAACCTCAAATCCTTCCTATAATTAGATGAGGGAATTGCTTATATTTTCAAACAGATGATGCTGCTATAATGAAACGATTGACAGGGAATTTAAGAGTGTCTACAGTAGTCATTTGGTTTCTGTTATAAAAAGAAAAGTTTAAAAAGAAGATTGGCTTTAGACATAGGTCCTGAGAGAGGTAGTAATTTACATAGCGTGCTGTGACAGGTGTCTTTGTGCAGTAAGGAAATAAAATGGAAGACTGGAGAAATGATGGGCAGGTATAGCAATTTTTTGGGGAGGGGTGTCCTATGCTTATTCTGCTTAGGTTCTTTAAAAGGGGCCGAGACTCAAGAGATGGATCCGGATTGAGTGCACAGCTGTAACTGCTGATGAGCTAATTGCTCCTTATCTCTCAGCCCCATTCATCTTCATTTTTTACCAATTACTGAGAATTATCTGTGTTCTCAGTTGGATATGAGAGTTAATCCTTTTTGGTTAAGCTGGCAGTACTGTGAGCAGATTCCAAATCGGAGGGTGAAAAAGCCAAGGCAAGCTTGCTCTAAAAATGTCTCCAGTTCAATTACAGTATCACTGATTCATAAGAAATTTGCTATTGTTTAACAGATTAAATGTGGAAAGTTTTTTTTTTCTACCTTTAATGTTTTTCTGCTTCACGGTAATTTGTAAGATCCTTCTTCCTGTGTGAAAAATAAGATTGAACAATATTAATAATGTGGTTCTTGTAAACATGAAAACACAAAAGACCAGCCTAAAAGTTCAAAAAGACACTGACACATGAAGATAAGAAATATTTTAGAACTGATAACCATCAATTTATGTACAAACACTTTTAATTGATGCTTTTGTTCTCTGTGACTTCCCATATGGTAAGGAAAGTATGTCCAAATGTAAACCTTTTCAGAAATGTCACAGTAGTGGAATTTTAATGGAAGACCACATAAGCATCTCTTAAAAGTGTAGGAACTGCCGTGGTTTGTAATTCAATTGATTGTGAATAGGCCATATGGTTAACATCATTCCCTATGAAAAAGATGTCTTCATATCCTGACTTTTTACACAAAGTTGCTTATTCTGATGTTAAAAAAAACAAAACAACCAAAAAAAGTTCCGAGTTACTCTTTCATCAATGTTAATGCATTTGTAAGTGCTGAATATTTCTGGCATTTTCTTCTTAAATATATTAAATAAGATAGTCTAATAATGAACTATGAAGAATACATACCTAATTTACTACAATGTTATCAAAAATCATTGTGTAAAATTTGAACGTCTTGTATCATGACAAGTAAGATGCTCTGATTACGCCCACAAAGTGAGATAGGGATCACAGACAGCCAAACACATCACAAGATTTAGCTTCAAAAAATAATGTAGCTTATAAGGAATGTAGCTGCTTAGGTAAGTCTCTTAACTTCTCAATTTTCTTTTATAATAAAACGTCTTATTTAATTAAGGATCTCTGTGACCAACTTTCTTCTTGGCTCTAAAATCTTTTGACTTATAAAAACTCAATACAAGCTAAAATACAAGAAGGAATTCATTATAGTGGTTCCTAAAACAAATACTAA
The DNA here is from genome assembly GCF_000276665.1 of Chinchilla lanigera. NCBI lineage: Eukaryota > Metazoa > Chordata > Mammalia > Rodentia > Chinchillidae > Chinchilla > Chinchilla lanigera. Next base: position 34,960,014 of record NW_004955404.1, read on the forward strand.
TCCACAAGCCACTCAAATTTCCCCTAAAAAAGTTAATGATATGTACTGCATATCGTGGGATATCTGTATAGATATTTGTAACCATCACTTATGATGGATAAAGGTAGATAATATTTGTTTTGAAAACAAGAAATAAAAGATGGCACTTCTTTAAAACTTTTCTCATATATACCTGTTTCATTAGAGATTGTAAGAGACTGGGGGGGGCTAACATTACTACACTGTTGTGAAAGAATTGTGGATGTTTAAAAACGTAGTTTAAAATTAGATTATTTTAAAATGCATGTGTAAAACTATGGATCATTTTACTGAACCTTTTTTTTCTGATTCTCTAGAAAGTTAATGGCATCATTTTGTACTTTTTTATAATTTATTTTTGATATTTGTTGTTTATGTGAAAGAATAAAAATATCAATGATCACAACAGGTGATAATTAATGGGAACTATATTACTGTATTAGAAAGATAATTTTTCACTTTAAAATATTTAAATATATATCCTTAAATCTATTTCTGTATGCTAATAAAATCATTAGATGATGCTTACTAACATATATTAGATTCCTGTATGAACTTGTAAATATATCATTTGGTATAGATAAACAGAATTCAGAGGACATTTTCAATTTTTCATGCAGTGTCTTCTTCATTTCATGAAGACTTTTTATATTCATCTGAAGAGTTGGAGAACATTATTGGAAAAATATCCTAAAATGTTTTTCTTTTAATTTTAACATTGCTTATTCTAAATAAAGACTGGATAATGAAGTAAACCTGATAACTCAAGCATACCGTGCTAAGAAACATATATTTAATGAACTTATTCTACAGTATATCCTCGTATAATCATAAAGCATAAGAAAATGTGGGATATATTCAAGTGGAATAGAAAAGTGATAAATATGATAGACTCTGTTACTTCTTAGAAGAATGAATTTATTTTCTTTTAGGAAAGCCCTGGAGATGATCATTGCCAACTTTTTTCACTCCACTATAGTAGTTACTTAAACTTCAAATATAAAGCACAGAGGAAGCAAATATCACAGTTCAAAATAACGCAGTACTGAAAATGTATTTCTTTTTGTTTGTTTGTTTTTCTGGTCCCAGGAATTGAACTCATAACCTTGCGCTTGCCAGGCAGGCGCTGTGCCGCTGAGCTAAATCCCCAGCCCCTGAAAATGTATTATAGTGCGTATCCAATTCCTTTGAAGTCAGACAGTCTTTGTTAATATGATCTTCGATTGTTTCATTTACTTTAAGTTTAGCTTCATATGATTGAGACATGATTAAAATAAATCTTCGCCTTTGTGTTTTGTAAAATACAATTTTAGTGACATGTATTTTCAGATCTAATACCCTGATATCCAAAAAGGTATTCTTTGAGATGTCACCAGAGAGCTTGGGGCCCAACATGACTGTGTGTGCACACAAGTTCCGAGCCCAAAGCACCTGCCACCCAACCTAGCGTTGCACATTTGTGTGGACTGATTCTTTTGTAACTGGGCCAAATATCCCGAAATCATACAAAGCCATTTGTATGAATCATGGCATGGCAAATCGAGTGTAAAACAATATAACTAAAGGATTAGTAAATAATGTAATAGTTGACATAGGTATCTGCAAATATCAGTTTACTGATGAAATAATGTAACATCCATACTTTTGCGTGCTCTTGATGTCCCAAGCTCCCCAAAATAAATGTGGATAATTTGAAGGATAGCAAAGAAGGGAGGATTTAAATATGGTTTTCTTTAACAGCAGGTCATAATGGAAACACAGACCCTTACATTCAGTGCTGAGAGAATTACCAGTTTGATAATGATTAGGAATGTTGTTATTAAAACAGTATGTGCAGTTCATTTTCAACAGTTTTGAATTAGAGTCTGCACTAATGAAACGGATACGGTTTCCTTCACAAAGGGCAGATCTGTTAGTTAATATCGCTGCAGCAGTGCCTCGCAGACCATGCCTTTAGCTCTATTTGTATTTCACAGCATGATAAGCAAAGAGTGTTGATTTTCAAGGATCCTGCTGATGAAAGGTAATGGCATTATTACATCTTTATCTCAAAAGCAGAACTGAGTGGTAAATGATTTTTTTTCTGTGTTGCACAAAAGATTTCTTAGTTAGAAAGCCTTTTTTTGTTTCTTTACATCGTTTTAGTCTTGGAAATGATATGTTATTATTTAATGTCTGCACAGCAAGCTTGAAAGCACCTAATAGCGAATGGATTGGAAGTGAAGTACCTCCTGTTCACAGATATGGATCTTCTCAGTCACACGCTGTACCAGCTGTCATCCCAGCCATACTGCTGTGATTTAATTAGTCTGTTTATGTCCTTTCTAATAATATTTCCTTCTCTGTGAAAGGGCAAATGCGACAGGGACTTTTTCCCTTTCTGGTTTTCAGCAGACTGAAGAATGTGGCCTACATCTGATATGTGAGGATGCAGGATTGAATCACCATTCCTGTCACTTCAAGCTGTTGATAAATTGTTCGGCCAAGAAGTGTACTTACTTCCTTGGGGTCATTTGTAGGCTGAGGGTAATAATCTGCATAGGGACAAAGAAGAGAGCTTCCATACGTTTGTGTGTGTTCAGTCATATTGAATACTCACATATGGATATTTGAAAGTTAAAACATTTCAGAAGCTCTTTACATTTTGATCAGTCCTATAGACAGGGTGGTAAATATTTAAGTCTTTTTCTTGATTGAATTCATAGAGAATTGCACATTTCTGGAATTATCAGAAACATTTTTCATTGTTCCAAGTAAAAATTTCAGAAGAAGTAGTTCACCTGGGATTTTCTCCCTACAAAAACATAGATTAGGACCTTTGAGGAACAATGTCTTAGTTCTATACATAGTATTACGATTTTAAAGTATCTAGGGAAAGATGAATTTACCATCTTCACAAACCATTTAATAAATATATTTTTACTTAAATTTTTTCCCAGTAAGTATATTGAATTTAAAAAGGACAGCTTGCTTTTCAAAATAGTAAAACTACGTACATTGATACATACATAGCTACATAATTAAGTATGCATAAATTAATAAACAAATATAAAGTGATGTGACATTTAATACAAAGTAGTGGTTAATAATTTACATTTGGGAACTGTGTCACTTGTACGATAAGGGAAACTTCAAGACTCAGAAACTTCAGGAATACTCTTATTCTGCTTTAGGATTCTGTGGCCATATAATGTTTCAGGAAACACAATATAATACAACTAAGAGAGAAAGAAAAAAAAAAAGAGGTTTCTGAAACCAATTTCAATTTGTTTTCATTTCACTTATGTGCATTTTTAGAAAAAAGCCTATGTGATTTTGAAATAATCCTCTCTGTGTGCTTTAGTCTGCTTTTTTGTGAGTGGGTTTCCTTCCACCTCACTATCCTTTAAATACTGAAATTGTGCAGCTGGGCTTCTAAATTATCTTGCATTTGCTTATATTTTTCTGATTTTCCTCTTTATTACTTTATATTTGAATATCAGAACTGTATTTCTGCAAAGGAGTTTGTAAAAATAACAAGTCAAACATAATATAAGTTTGATGTCCATCTTTGATAAAAATAACATTTGAAAATGTTAGTTTTATTAGGCAAGTCAGCTGGTTTCATAAAAGGCAAATCAGCTGGTTTCATAAAAGGCAAATCAGCTGGTTTCTTTTAACAATCTGAGTCTCAACCACCTAGAGTTGCTAGTTGCACTGCGCACAGGTACATATTTAGTCTTTTTATTCTTGTGTTTTTATATAACTGCCACTGTCCTAACTTATACTTACTTCAAGAGAGAAATGTCGTGATCTAGAATATTTTAAAATGCATGTAGAGAAATAAACAACTAGACTATAACATGTCTTATTTCCATTAGTACATGAAAGCACTGCTTTAAATCTGTTAGTTTTTCTTTCTTCACGTCTGGCCTTAACTATTAAATAGTTACACACACACACACACACACACACACACACACATACACACACACACACACACAACTGAAGCCTGACATTTCAGCTTCCAAAACTCTCACACAACTGAAGCCTGACATTTCAGCTTCCAAAACTCTCATTAACTTATTTCAAGTATAAGCTGCATGTGTTAAATACATACAGGTTTTGTAATATATTGTATGTAGTATTTTGTTTTGGAAAAATGTAGGCATATTTATTTGACTGTCTTTCCACTGAAGTACAGTCTCACCCTTTCTCTATATTTCTTTTAAAGTCTAACCTAAATGTTGATGATTAAGTTATCTTGACAAGAGCCATTTGGATGCTTTGAAAGAAATTCACCACGAAGCATTTGATGGTATTTTTTATTAATTGGATAAATGAATTGTGAGATGTGTGATTGCATGATGATGTACTCATTTAGTTGTTGCTTTTTGCTTTTACTAATCTCTGTCATATTGGATTTATAAATGGAACAGAGTGACCTTTGAAACAGTGATGGAAATGAAGAGATAAACACAACTTGAAAGGACAAACCAATTAATATCAATGTGTTTGCCACACAGACATAAAGAATTTTAATCCTTTCCTTTGACAGTAATGGGTGATTCATTTGTTGAGGAGGGGAGCTCACTTCTTGAAAGGTACAGATTTTAATCTTACTTTTAAAAATATATAATTTACATAATGTTATATAGTTAACACTCTATTAGGTTATTTATACATAAAAAGTTAGTGACTCTAACTTTGAAAGTTTTGACAATATTTCCTTTTAATAAAAGCAGCTAGATATGTATACATCACAAATATATGTACATTTGAGTTATTCATATGCATTCATATTATACATTATTAAAATAAGTATATTCTGACCTTGATTATAGTAAATTCTTGAATAGACTAGAATGTGTTGTCAATTTTGACTAGAAATGATATACTACCATTTTCTATAGAATACTTTCTAAAGTTCTGATTCATTAATCATAAATAAAACATTTACTATTTTAATTTGTTGACCTATAATGTTAGAAAATATTTTCTAATCTCAATGAATATTCTTGAACATGCTCTTAAAATAAAACCTGACCATTCATACTTCCTTATTACCTCACGTTTTCTCTCTTTGCCTTTCTCATGTTTTACCTGAGTTTATTTTCTTAAAAAGCACACCAATTCTGCTGTGGTGTGAAGTTTAGTATACTTGTACCTTCAACTCCCTTTAACAGCTTAATTATGTAACATAATCAATTTAATCTACATGCTTTGAAATATTGCTGTTGATGCACAGTAAGGCAAAAAAGTAATATGAGCTTGACATTTTAAAACACTTGCATTGAAAGAGTTTCACTTGTAATTGATTTTTAAAAGAGTTCCCTGAAAAAGCGAGCTCAGAAATGTTTATAACAGTTTTGGAGACATCACAAAATGTTTACCACAAAATGTAACTCAGCAATTTCTAAGTTCCCCTGTGAACTAAGAGAGATGTGTCTCACTGGCTTCATCCACACTGATATTGAAGCTTCTACATATGTGTCATTTTCAAATACATGAATTCTCAAAAATGAGTACATTAAAATAAAAGTGATTTTACTTTTGCCAATTGGGATAATTTGCAAAAAAAGTTTGTGAATGAGCGAAGGTATATCTTTAAAACTTTCTTAATTTATATATTTCCTCTTCCTTTCCTCTTTTTTAATCTACTGGCCTTTAATTCCTTCATTAATAAAGTTAACACAGTGATAATGTGTTTTGTATGTGTTAATACTAGAGACAGGCTACAGTTTATTGTATGTGTGAATTCTTTTTATAGCTAAAGATTAATTGATATGATATTCATTATATTTTAACAAGAGAGCAGACCAAAATACAAATAACATTGACCACAGCAATTATTTTAAAAAGCTATTGGTAGGTACAGTATTTCAGTAAAAATAATATCATTGACTAGGTGTTTGTCAGTTCTTGTACTTTTTTATTGATTTCTTGAATATATAACTCCACGACTGATGCTAAACCTGCTTCCTGTGAGTGAAAATAGATCAATTTACACAGGAAATGAACACACGCCATTTATTTATATCTCTACTTTCGAATAATGCATATTAATTTCTATAGTGTAGTGTTTCTCTGACATAAAGTCATGCAATATTTGGAAACTCTGCAACCAATATATTCATCTGGCCTTGTGGTGATTTTCTGTGATTTTCCTCAAGTGTGATTCTACACTATAATGTGATATTTTAAAACACAATCAGCCAGGATGAATCGTTTATTTGTAAGCATTTCTTTTTTAGTTGAAGACTGTGCCATAATTGCATAACATCTACTTATTCCCCCAGGAATCTGGAGTGATTTGTGGTTTGAAATTTCCGTATCATAAATGCATGCAGTGCAGGCAGTATTACATTTAGTCAATAAGCAGGAATTTTGATTAGTTGTGTATAAATCATTAACATTGAGAAATAAAGGTGACAAAAACAATGAATAAAAAGAAATGAATTGATAAAAACAGGTAAGGAAGTCATCCAGTCAACAGTATTACCTAATTTGTCAAATCAATCCATTACTCAAGCCATGCTGTTGCTGAGAAATTGAGTTGCATGAAAATTTTCCCCATACCAAACTCAGATCTTCATTTTTTCCAAATTTGAATCCTCGAACTGAACTAAAAGCGGACGTTTAAATCACCATTCTCTATCGCCCCCTTTTTTCCTCCTACCTATGCCCTTTTTTATGTCATTCCAAACCCAGTGATCTGAAATGCAAACAGAAAAACCCGACACATCCTACCTAGTATTCCTGCTCCAGCGTGGTACAACGTGGCACTTGTCTGTTAATCCTCAGTGACTGCTGTCCTTCAAATGAGGGTCTGGGGAGCAAGGCCAAAGGGTGGAGGAAAGAGAGGGGGAGGAGAGGGGACAGGTAAGATGAAAAGTAGGAGACCCTTGGGGCTTCACTGAGAGCGCACAGCCGGGTGCTGAACTGCTTTTTCACCATAGTCAAGACGTTTTGGTTCCTTAGTCTCTCAATGTCTCTTTCCTGTATCATAGATATTTAAAATATTTCATAGGGCCCTGTGGGGATTATTTGGACCGAGTTAGTGTCCTTAAAATACAGTTTGATCTATTGTAAGCACTACACTAAAAGTTCCTAGAGAGAAAATAACAGTCGAACAATGAAGTGTACAGGCAAATTGATAAAATCTTCTGTAAACCTGGGGCGCTCCAGTCTTCCGGTCTTCTCCACCATACCTGAAATCGGTTCTCAACTTCCTTTCTGTATGTGGCCTCCACATTTCTTACTTACACAGGGTCTTCCATACTCCTCCAAACTCTGTCTCAGTGATTGCATCACAGCAAGAGCCAGGGTGAGGAAACACGCTACCGCATTTGGATTACGTTGCTGCACTTTTAAAAAGCACACGTGTACGTGGCAAGAGCAAATTCTCATTTCATCTGGACAGTTTTTTGGGGGGATCGGTAATAAGCCCCTCAACTTTTAATTGAAAAGTTTTGTTCCATTTTACGTTATCAGACAAAATGTATACTCCCACTCTAAAAACAGACATTACTTTATTCAGTGCACATAATACTTTCTTTAATTAGTCCTTAATAAGCTTGGTTTAACTGGGATTTACGGAAGAACAGTGGTCATTAACATTAGCCAGATTAAGACTGTGTTAATTACTATTGATAGATAAAATAACGTGCAAAAAATGGCTTAAATTATTCCTAGACTTATGAATTGAAAAGCAGTTTGAAGCCCTTAAATGGAAGTAATATTTCACTTGTACTTTAAAATTGAATATTGACTTCTGTATGTGTGAACATGCACAAACATAGAATTTATGCTTTCATGGTTTGAGTTTTACAGCTTATGTAATTTTAACATGAATGATAAAATCTTAAAATAACATTTTGAATAATTCTCTAAGATTTATGCGTGGAAATTTTATTTTCATTTTCATGATTTATATTGTGATTTTACTTAGAAACAGGTATCTTAATAATACATTCCTTTCAGAAAACTCAGTTATTTCCTAATGAACAACTGATAAATGCAAATGATTTCTTCTATTCTGAAAGATTTTTGTTCAAATTGTGATACTTTAATATTAGTTACCTTTTCAATCTTATGGCAAGTCTTTACTATGGTTCCCTACCATATACTGGAGTTAATAATAGTTGAAATTTAGTAATGTTTCTCACCTTTGCTTCTTTTCCTGGGCCTTACATGAAGAGAAGCTGTTTCTCAGGCTTCAAATAGTTTTTGTCCCCAACCATATATTCATTCTTTTGAAACTGATCTTGCATAATAAATATATTTATTAAATTGAAGCTATTAAACATGTCCACCAACCATGAGCATTATATTGACAATATCAGTAGAATTCTACTAGTTTTCTTCCTACATAAAATTATGAAGTCAATGTTTAAATTTTATACTGGTGATATCATATATTTTCCTTTAAATGATTTGGAGTGCTGCCTTCTATCTAAAGATTTGTGACAAGGTTTTTGCCACAGTTCCTGGCAAAATGAATTAGAAATAAATATAATCTCATGTCCTAGCTTGGACCTAGACTTGGGCCAGTCTTCCCTGAGTTCAGTACATTGCAACTAAAAAAAAAAAAAAAAAAAAAACTCAGATGCTCAATCTGATTAATTTGGAATCATGTTTGTCCTCCTCCCATTATGCAATGACTCTCATGTGTACTAACATCTGTTTTGTCTTCCTCCAAACCAAATCGAGGCTTTGTATTCCTCTTTCCACTGCACTTATTGCTAGTGTGGTATCAGCACCTCCCACATGGGCTGCTGCGGTAACCCTTCGCCAGTCCTCCTGTTCTTGTACCTATTTGTCTTTTATAATCCTCTGGCCTTATAACAGTGACTGGTGATTATCAATCATAAATCAGTTCATAAATTTTGTGTTAGACAATATCTTTGATTACTTTTTCATTTGGGTTAAAATAAAAATCAGCTTTCTTAGAAATCAGCTTTCATGGCCTGAAAAGACTTGTCAGAGTACGGAATGCATCTAACTTTCCCTGGCAGAAAAAATCTTTTGGATTTTTGTTTCTCTATTTTTTCTTTTCACCACACTGGATTCTCTCAGGTTCCTTGAACGTATTACCTTTTCTTCCCCCAGCAGCTCTTCAAAGTTGGATGATGGAATGTCCTTCACTGAATGTTAGAAATTAGTTTTCTAAATATGCCCCCACCCTCCTCCATTTGATATCCCCTTGTTCTTTCTGTAGTCCTTCCAACTACTTAGAATTGTATCTTGCTCTGTCAGTCTGTTTGGTACATGCGTCTTCTCCTCCATGCGACAATTAATTAGCTAGTGAAGGGTGATGCAGACCTGGTCACAATGATTGATGGCCAGTTCACGGTGATTCAACAAATGTTCCAGAATAAGTGCTCAGTAAGGCAAAGAAGTGATTTTACACATCATCCTTACTAATTTACGCTCTCTCTTGACTCATGAAATTTCTGTATATCCTTATGAAATAGTGTGTCTTTTACTTCAAGCTACATTTTATTCAGTGTCAGCATTTCAGAGGTTTACTGTGTAACATTTTAATTCTCATTTTCCTGTGAGTGCATGTCTACATCTATTCTTTTAATTTAATTTGAAACATAAAATGTTAATATTGTTGGCATCTCCATTTTACAGATGAGTAAATTGAATCTCAGAAGAGATAATTTCTTGCTTGTTTTTATGTGATGCTTAAGGTAGTATTACTTAAGATAGGGTATGCTCTTTGTTCTTCCATTTTAGTGTTTATCCCAGTTTGTTAAGATAGAGGAAAGGGCTCATTTTTTAAAAATATTAAAATTAGAAATCTAGAGACTTGACTTTTTATTTAGTGTTGCTAATATCAATCTTGATGACCTTGGACATATACCATAAATTCTGCTATGTGTTACTCTACTGAGATTTGTTAATTTTGTAGGTTCAGAAATAGATGTTCTAAATTTATATGACTCAATGAGTGTAAAATACAACATTAGTAAATGATATCTTTAAGTCACTCAGATCAACTCTAAATTACTTAGTGAGGAGGAGGATGCTGTCATAGAATTTCAAGAGCACATATATAAAGCATTCAGATGTCGGTGAACAGATTTATATACCTGGAAAATGTGAAAATAAATGAAGTGATAGCCTATTAGCTTTATTATTTATCACTTTCCATTTTTTTTACCTTTGTTCAATAAATTACCTTAAAATTACAGAAACAAAAATATCTTCTGTGGCTGTATCCTTCTTTGATACCTGTTTTTCACCCATTCTCATTTGCTTGTCTCCCAAATAATACACATTCTCTACATCTGAGCTGTTTTACTCTTGTGTGTCCCTTGGATTATGCTATAAACCCTTTGTGGCAGGGACCTTGTCTTTTTATATGCTCTATAAAGCACTGTGCATACCTAGGGAATTTTATGAATAATAATAAAAAGGAGGCAAAAAAGCTTTCATCAGCAGTGTTTTATTTTCCATGTGAATTTAGGGATGAATTCATGCTATTGTCCATATTTCTGGAGGAACAGCTGCTTTTATTACAAAAGTTGACTATGGAGAAAGCAAGTAATATTAAATCTGAAAAATACATTGTTGGTATAGGAAAAATAAATGAAGCAATACAATTTGCTTTTTCCTGTCCATTATAAAAATATTGCCAAGTCTGGCATGTGGTTCATAAAATCAAACGCTTTCTAACACAGCTGTGTATGAGGAAATGAAATACTGCAGGTATAAGAAACCACCTGTTTGCCAGAACAGGAGTTTCAAAAAAGATAAACAGAAGAGTTTTATATGAAACTCTGTTGAACATCTATACTGCTATTAATAAGAAAATCTTAACTCTTATTCTTCAAACAGGTGTTTTCCATGTGAATTCAAGGTTCAATAACTGCACGGGCGATTCACTCCTAAACAGTACTGGTTTTCCATTCTATAAAAAAGATGACAATGAAGAAAGCTGTCCAAGCTAATTTTGCAACCAATTCGGTTTTCAAAGCCAAAATTATATCAACCCACAGGTTCTCACTTTCCCCAAAGGTACCCCTTTCCCTTCTTTATCTTAGCCGCAGAACTCTCCTGAACTTAGCAGTGTTCTCCCTTGATGAAGAGAAAGTCTGAAATACGCCGTCAGTCATACTGAGCTCCCAGAGAAACTCAAACTTCTGTAAGAGCAAGCGCCGAGGGAGCGTTTGTACCTGGACTGAGCCATCCTACGCTCACAGCCGGATCACTGCGTCATAATCTCATTGTGGTTGTGATGCGCTATGTGCAGAGCAGACTCAAATGTCAGAAAGAAAGAGCAAGAGCAGTTGTCAGGCTGGAAAGAATCCATCTATTTTACATTAAGCAAGTGATCAGAATAGCATATTAGCCAGTATCAAATATTTCAGAATTGAAAACTTCTTCAAAGACTTCTTTATATGCAGCACTTCCTGAAGCTCTTGATTACTGGAGTTCTGGGGAATAGAGAAGGCCTTTACAATTTTTTTGTCATCTTTACTAAATGTTATCAAATAAGTAAACTAGTCGTACCCTAAACACCAAACTTCATGAAGATGTCCGCCAAACAATGCCGGAGAATATTTCTAATCGAACTTTCTAACTGAATTGTTCCAGTGTATGTATGCAGAGATGCACAGGTACATGTATGTTTACATGGATTACATGGATGCAATTCTCTAGGATTCATATTTCGCAGCTATGAGATATTTTGTAGACTGTCCTCATATTATGATAATATTAAATTACTGAAAACAGAAAGCTTTTGCCCATCTTTAAGTGCGAGATGAATTGTAAACATGGCCTTGAGTGAAAGAGCAGTGCATAGTTTCACCATTAGGACAGTAGAATCTGTCCTGCAAAGTAAGACATAATTTACTTTATGTTCAGTTCTGAGTTTTTTTTTATAAGTTTCTATGAAGCATACAGGTATCTCTGACTTGTTGTCTACTTCTTTTTTAATATAACGTCTTTTTTAATATGACATCAAAAAGATAGTGTCTTAAAACTCAACCTAATATTCAAATATTTGTGGAAGCCTAACTAGTCTGGCGTCCCAGCTTCATCCTTTCCCTCTGAAAGTTCTAAGAAGGCAGTCAGGTCAACTCAAGCAACAGTACTTTCTGTAGTCTATCAACATAGTTAGACTCGTAATATTATTTTGTTATTTTTATCTCATCATAATGAATTGGATCAATTTTTAGTTCAATATTAAATATTGGCATATTAGTATTGGATTTATGAGAAATGGGTCTAATTTTGCCCTCATGTATATATTTCCTTCATGTATTTATGACAGTATTTTCTCTTTTTACTAACTTTCTATCACAAATTATTTTTTAATAATATAAAATTTTGCACTTATCCAGATAAAATTTCAACTTCTAAAGACTTCAATTTCCTAGCTAGAAATTTTTCTAGGACAAATAGATTCTATTACATACGTAAGTCTGTTTTATTCAGGCTTCAATCCAGAATAAAGGAAAATGGTTCCCTTTTTATAGTACCTACACAGAACCAGGATAGCACCAACATATTTCATGGTAACACATACACAGGTATGTATGCATACATGTACGTATGAATTAAAATAAAGTCAGTAATTACCTGCTATGATTACAGATCAGAAAAGATTAGTAATAGGGAGACAGATGGTGTGGAAATTTCCTCTATTTTATTTTGGGGTTTTTGTTTTATGTTTTTTCTTTCCTTTAGTCTTCATTTTTCCCTACCTGGGATAAGGCATTCAATGGTATACTTCATATTATTAAATATATCATAGTTATTAAGGACAGAATAAACTTTATAGTAGCATTGGCTTTGTTGCTAAATGTTTCTATTATAAAATGTTACTTACTTAAAGGAAAGGGTTATGACTTTTTCACTTTTTGATTTAAAACAAAGCCCAAAATACCTCTGCAGTTCTATATCTTTCATCCAGTTGCTCATAGGTTAGCATTCTTGTTATGTGGTATCTTCTGCAGTTGCATGGCGTGTTCCTAAGGACAGATACTGTCATCTCTATGTCAGAGAGAGAGATAGTGTGCTTGTGGCATGCATTCACTGTGGTGTATACACAACATCCACTGTGCCCTGTGCATGTAAAATTTGCAAAAGCTTCCCTTCTGTTGCCGTAGGACATAAACAAGTATTGTATGCATTGGGTATAGTCAAAGCCATGTGTTTCTTTTGGAGATACCATCACATTTTAGTTCCTATTTATTTTAAGTAATTTTATTTTAGGCTTCATTGTCAGTAAAAAGAGACACCACATTTTCACTGTGTATGACTGACTATTGAACTAAGCTGAGACTCTTTTCTCTTTAAAATATTTTTATTAGCATATGTTTGTGGTACATAATAATTGCAATCATCTTGGGGAACTAGTGGAGGTATATATCTCGTCTTAATCATTTTCACTTCCTCTTTGTTTTCTCTCCATTCCCACAACCTCCTCCCATTTCCTGTTTCTTATCTTTTATCTTGTATTTTGCTCCTTAAATTATTTATAGTTTGGATTTCTTATAGAAGAGAAATCATGAGATATTTAAACTTCTGTGCCTGATTTGCTTTACACAATTTTTAAATGAAATATTTTATTTAATCTATTTACATTTGTGGGCTTCCAAGCAAAGTTTCTTTTCAAGGATTGCCTAGTAATTACATGATAATAATAAATACCATCTACAGGTCTAATAGACTGTGTTAGAGATGCATGATAGTCTAGGACAGTCAAAAATCCTGAGCTGGGACCCTAGTTCTTTTATGTACTACAGGTGACCCCTGCCGTAAGGATAAGTCTATTGAAGATTGTTTTCAAATTTATAATGATCCTGAATCAATACGCATTCAGTAGCAACTGCTTGGAATTTGATCATTTTGGGAGTTGGCCATGTAGAGTACAAAACTCTCGAGGCACCATGCAGTGGAAGTGAGCCTTCACCTCAGGCATCCAAGTGATGCTGAGAAAGAAGCCACATTCCACTGTGATGCTAAGCTCTGATGTTAGGTAGCTTACGTGAACTGAATGCATTTTCAGCTTATAATGGGATTTTTCAGGATATATCCCCAGTAAGTTGAGAAGCATCGAACTTTTGCTTTCATTTTAAACCCATATATCCATCTTATCTTCTGTAAAATGGATATAATGACATTATAATGGTTTCTTTTGTTCTGGATACCAGGAATCGAACTCAGGACTTTGTGCTTGCCAGGCAGGCGCTTGTGCCACTGAGCTATATTCCTGGCAATGTTTTAATAGTTTTGAGGGAGAAATAAGTATTAATTTGTATTAAAGATTTTTGTAAGTGGATTTATTTACATGAATAATAGTTGTTATTACTCACATGATTTAAACATTCACCAATGATCATACCCAGGCATATTGTTCCAGAAAAAAATAATTTATTAATGTGCATTTAAAAGTGGTTTATAACAGAATCACTCATTGAATTCAATATTCTAATCTTAGAGATAAATTCATGCTAATAAGTATTTTACCATAATAAACTAGGATCTGTATTACAAATATATTATTTCATAATCTAAATCTTGCTATGAACCTAAAAATTACAGAGCTCCATGTGATGAGGTAATATCACTGAGTAGTTCTGGGCATCAGTGTCTTCATTCCTCAAGTGAGGGAATAAATATGGAACTTTTCCATTTTTGTCATTGTTTAAAAGTTCTTGTATTTTTATGCCCACCGTTTCTTTGCAACTGGTACCAGCAGTTTGAATTTTGTTGGTATCTTTCAGTTGAGCATGGCTTAACTACTGTCCACAAGGTTCCAGCCCTGAAACAGGAACACATGTGTGCTGTTGCTGATAGTAATCTTTGGATATTTTTAATGAAATAAATTTACCTAAATTATTAGTCAATTAATCAAATATAACTTTTTGGCTGGTATTAAAACAATAACGAAACTTCTAAGAGATAAATAAAATTCATATCTGTTGATAATGTTAAGCCTGGCTTTAAAAGACCAAGCCCATTTTTTTAAACTTTTATTTTGCTCTTGTAACACTGATACCAGAAATATAGTTATCTCATTCTCTTGGAAAACATATTTTAGAATAAGAATTACCTGGCACGTACATATAGAACCACATTGTCTTATAGCATGCGCATAGCATATACCATTTACTGTTTTGTATAAAAACAGTAATAAGCCTGTACTCCGGCATTAAAAATAAGAACATTTAAAATTAGTGAATATTTGCTCTACATAATATTTATGGGGAATTCGTACCTGTATAAAGCATATCTTGGACATTTTGATCCCTTTATCCTCTTACCTTTGCCCTCGTGCTGATCTTCTTCCCTATCTCTGCAATGTCTGCATAAAATGGGAAATTTAATATCAGATAGAAGAAATGCAAAGCAAGTATTAAATTATCATAGTGTGACAAAGTTATGCAGGTGAACACTTTGTTATTACGAGTATAGAGTCTGAATAAATCTATGAAAAGCTCTTTTTAGTGCAATCATTTCCTATAATGTGTAATTTTTCCTGCCCCTTCGTTTCTTCTGCTTATTTTAATTTTAATATGAAAGAAATGATCATCCCATTTTGTTTGAAACTGGTATAAAGGTAAAACCACAAACCTCTTGAAAGAATTCCTTTGTACCCAATCACATGAGTGTTGTTGGAACAAAAATTTTACCACCTGCCAGAGGCTTTATAAACAAAATCAAAAGGCTCACTGCTTCAAAATATTCAGACTAAGGGTGGCTCCTGGGTGAAAATATAATGACTAGATCATTCTCATTATGTGTTTGTTATTGTACAGCAGATTTGTGAAACTTCTGCTACTTTTCATAGAGAATAATTCATACACGAACATATTCACATTATTAATAGTTTCACTATTTTTCCTGAGAAACAGAATTGGGATTCTAATACTTAGAGTTTCTCGCTGTTAGAATCAAAACTCCCTAAAAGGAAAAGAGAGGAAAAAGGTGAAGTATTTCTTATACTAGTTAAAACAATTCAGCGATGGCATGCTTCATTAACTGTTTGCATACAAGACAAAAGTGCTTTCTGATGAAGTGGAAAACCAACTTGGGACCAATTTTCCACAACATAAATTCAACACTCATTCTACCTCTTGATACCTTTGTATTCAAACTACCAAGAAGCTTTTTCATAACTGTCATATCACTAATAATTTCAATACTTCTATTTTAGATTCTCTAATCCTTGAAAGTATTTCTAGTTTAGACTCACTTCTAGAAGATAAGCTTAAACTTTGAATTACTACTGTTGTGGATCCATTGCACTTGAAGTTATCAAACTGGTTTAGAAAGAATAAATTTTTATCATGCAAGAAATGTAGTAAACAAAGCATTAAAAGGGACTGCCTAAAGAAAATATTGATTATATCAATTTCTGTCTCTTACTTCTCTCTTTATATAAACACCTGTGTATGTGTTTATGTACACAGTATGTAAGTAGATAATGAATATGATATATTCAGGATTATTACACATCTAGTTATCTTATAGGATATCATTTATGCTGATACTAGCAGAAAATATATTACCTAGTAAATGTGCCAAAAAGTGAATGTTCATTTGGAGAAATACCATTATAGATTGATTACCATGTCATAAGAGTGTGCTTTCAGTGATAGATGAGTCAGTTCTGCCAGTTGAACATGTAATAGCTAGAGTGCTACCAAGCAAACACAATGAAGTCATCCAGAGTTTTTAAAGAATCTAAGCTATTATTTGGTTTGGTATATTGTATTTTGTCTACATCAGCGTGTTCAAAAATCACTTTTGATTACACAGGTGAGAATCTAGGAGACAATGTCTGTCTTCTCTTTTCTATAGCTGTAAAATCATTTTCTAGACTCTGAATGAGGAAAGAAAAGAGAGGTTGTGTGTTTTTATTTAGGAAAATAATATTTAGATTTGTGAATGGGGAACTCAAATTTTCTTTGTTCATAAGGCCCTAAAATATCTTTCTCTGAATGTATTGTGAGCCAGATTTTTTGTGAGAAAAACTTTTTATAAAAGTTCATGTTTAATTATGTGAAATATAATTTCTAATGTTTTATACTACAAAGCATTATTTTATTACATTTAACATAATTTTGTTTATTGTTTCATTTAGCATACTTAATGGTTACATGATTTTGATTTTATTTTATCAAAATTTGGTGTCTACTTAGTGTAAAGCAAAGCAATGTATCAATCCTTTGAGATTAAAAGTATTATTGATTAGGTTGAAATTTCAGAAATAGAAGTGATCATATGCAAATAATTCTTCCGGTTTAAAATTTTTTTTTCTTTTTTGTCTTTTTGAGACAGGGTCACACTATGCATTTCAGGCTGAACTTGAGCTCACTTTGTAGCCCAGGCTGGTCTCGAACTGGCAGCAATCCTCCTGCCTCAGCCTCCCCAGTGCTGGGATTATAGACATGCACCACCACAGGGAGCTAAAAATAGTATTTTATTATTTTATTTCTTTCTTTTAAAGATGAACTCATTATGGACATTAAAATAACTATATGGTCAAGACAAGAGATACATGTCCCAGGTTTAAAAACTCATTAGAGTAGTATAAGCTAAATACTTTAAATGATTACAGATTCGGTGAATTCAGTATTATTTGACATGTAAAACCTTCAATTATTATACAGACATACTCATCTTTAGGAATTTTTCCTGAACTCTTTCTTGTAAGTCAAGAGTTTTATCTAATCAAGCTTTAAAAGAGTCTCCTACTTTAGGAACATTTATGTATAAAGTAAGTTACATCTATAGTAGTTTTAGGATTCATGTCATTTTGTATAAATATTTCTTCATACATGTATATATTTGTAGACCACTTTTCCAGTGGGGGCAGGAGTGAACTGAGACCAAAAGAAGTCTTTTAATGCCTTGCTTATTACTTCACTTGAGTTACTGGCATACAGAATAGCTCTTTTAAAAAAAGTCTCTTCCTTTTGGCCTATTAGCAGGGTGCAGTGCTAGAGATGATAAGATAACGCCTTTGGTGTGGGAGGAGCTAAGTGAATAAGAGGCTCCATTGCCATTTGACATCTTGGTCCTCTTAGGTTTCTAGTCTTACTTTGATTGTCCAAAGCTTGAGATAACCTTTTCTTAGATATTAAGAATGAAGCTTAAATATATTTTTACTTCTGTGTTTCATCAACACCTTGATTAGTTTGTAATTTCTAAAAGAGTCAAATTACTGGGAATAGAAAGGTCAGACTCTCTATTATGAAAAAACAGTGTCCAATACTTGTCCTCATGAGAAGATGCCTTTCTGGGTACCACTGCTGGCTGAGTGGCATGTGGTATTTAGCCCGCAGTTGATCTCCTGTCAAGGGAGCTCAACACCATTGTGGAAAGTTTAAAAACCTTCCTTGGTTGGTTTGTTGTTGCTTAAATATTTAGTTCACTTCAACATAATACTAATTTGATTTAATGTTTCTTGTGTCAGTATTTTAGGTAAATATGAGCTTAAATTTTAAAGTACTTTTTAAAATGTAAGTTGAAAAATCAACCATTTGGAAAGTAAGACTTGAAAAAATATCCATAATCATTGAAGACTGCAAATGAAATGATATAATTTTACATCCCATGTTATTAGTCATTGAAGATGATAAAAATCAAACAGTTTTGAAAAAAGAAATCATTCTACCAGATACTTTGTGTGAATTTACCCCTTTGTCTCCTCCACAATCTTTCATAGTGTCATAAAATGGAAAAGGCTAACTAGATGTGTCTCAGTAGTTCAATGTAGCATTGTTGGAAATTTAAACGTTTTTGAAGTTACTCTCATATTACATTTTGAAAGCAAAAATAGGCCTGTACTTTTTTCATAGTAAACAATAACATGCTATTGATAATTTTTTTACATTGAGATTTACACATTGTATCATGTTTCAAATTTTGTTTAATTAAAGCATAAGTGGGGAATTAATAACAATGTTTTCAACATACATGTATACTTTCCCTCATAGGGAGTTGTTATAAAGTATTAACAGAATATCTATCCTATTTAAAATCAGCCAAAGTATAATGTTTTAATATTGGGTAAAACAGATTGATTTTATATAAGACTTTGCATATAACATAGAAAAGTGAACCCATTATACACTTAATATGATGGAATTCTTTAGCTATTGCAGTTCTTTAGAGAGGTGCTGTATTTCTCTCAAGCAAACACTGAAAGTGGTGTCCTGCCCAGCCACTCAATGTGCACATTTAAGACTCCCTGGGAAGGAGGTTTCATGCTCGGGACCCACTAGGTTTTAGATCTCAGAGGGAGCTTTCCTCCCTGTGGTGTAGGCACACTTCTTGGAGCACACAGTACACCATTAAAATACTGCCCTCTTACAGTGACTTTAAACTAGTACAGTTTGAATTCCTTTTAGTCACTACACAGTGTGACAAGCATTTTGATTCTTTCATGGAGTAATTTAGCATTTGTTACATGGAACAATGGGGGAAAACAGTTTCTTTATAACAAATAGTATTGATTTTAATCCAATATGTTAATAACACTTTGAAGTTTCGCAAAAAGAAAAGAGAACAACTACTGTGCTATAATAACTATTCTTTGCATGTGCATATATATTTACAAAATAAAAGTAACATTTAATCATGAAGTAATGAAAATCTATTAAATTAAAGAGAAACTGACCTTAATTTATCAATTTAATATCCAATTAAATATATAATTTAAATATTTCCCATGAATAAAACAGAAAGCAAATCATTCAACAAAATATATTTTGCTAGTCATTTTAAGAAGTGCCCAAATATTTTAGCTTTGTATCATGGAAACATATTCTTAATGAAAACACTCTTATTGTATTATTGACTCACAGCATATGATCTCCATTTCTGCCTTCCTCAGTTCCTGCCCCCCCGGATAGTAACAATGTGGACTCACACATTTACTATATTAATTAGAAATCACTACCTAATGTAATTGTTCTGCCAAGCACATGGTGAGTACTGAAAATATTATTGACAGAATTTCTCCATTTAACTCGTGTTAAAAAGATTTGCATGTCTAAAACTGCCTTGATTAGATATTGTTTTTGACGACTCTGCTCAGTGTTTTACTCTACGCACATGGAGCATGAGGACTTTTAGTACGTCTGAAGTAACATCTGCTCTGTCTTTTTGTCGCAGGGTTCATGGTATAATTAGCTCTATATTTCACCAAATACAATTTTGCTCCCATGGCGGACAAAGCAGCATGAAGAAAACATAAATAATTGCAGATTAGAGAAACAGAAGGCAAAGTGGGTGTAGATGGCTTTGATAAAAAAGGGTTAAGGAGAATAGAAGGTCAACTCATTATTAAGAGAAAAAGGAGGCAGTTAAAATTAGATATGGTCTTTGTAATTAAAGAAAACACACACAGATTTTTCTTTGAACAATATTCCCTATTTGGCCAAATAATTTAGTGATTTGCAATGATGTAGTTTATTTTATGTTTATTTAGCAAACACTTTGAGCATGGTGCAAAGTTTAATTATTAAGGGAAATCTTGAAAAGATATAGTAGGTTCCCATCATTTCCCAGAAAAGAGAATACACTTTTACAGACCCAAGTTAGCTCAAAGTAACCAGCTAGTCCATATCCATAACCTATTTTGATACCACTGTGCTTCTCTTAACAGTTATAATCAATATACTTGCATGAGCTAGTATTATTCCCTTCAGACTAAATTTATATTAAATTGATGATTTGTTTATGGTATAAAGTATCTAGTTTAATTTTTCCTCAGTGCTTAGTATTCCATAAATTATATTTAAAAGGTATATGATATATACAAAGTGTGAAAAAGAGTGAAATATTAAAATAGCATAATTTGGCACCTCATAGCATAATTATAGCATTTTTAAAAATGCTATGTGCCCTAAGACTACTTTAGCTTTATAGATGTAAAATGTAATTTTTGTCATTTTTTAGCTTTTAGATTACAGCCTATAAAATCTTTTTTAAAAACAGAGGCTGAGGTATATATATAGCTCAGTGGTAACGAACATTCTTTCACAAGGTCCTGAGTTTAACCCAGCACCACAATATAAAAGCAACAATAATAATGACAAAAATTTCACCAATGATAATGCAACGTTAACTTGACATTATTTTTATCATATCAGTGAAGTCCTCAGAAACCTCTGAAAGAAAGTAATACAGTTTTGCTTAGGAAAGAAAGATGGGCAGAGATACTGTTAGTGTAATTCATCCAAGGGTATAAAATACGTGAAAATACCAAAACACATTCAACTGTGCTCTATATCTGAAGCATAAGATCAAATAGTAACTAACACAATTATAAGACATCTTAAAAAACAAAAAGCCGAACATTACTCTTAAGCTACTATGCAGTACTACGTTGAAGGACAGTTTAAAAGATAATGACGCAAAGCAACATAAATAAATTTAAAATAATATCGTTTCCAATATGCCTTTTCCTACTGAAGGCAGTGGGGCAGAATATTACTGTTGAATAAACATCTATATTTCACATAGATAGTAGGCTTAGATTTATTAATTGCTCTGGTAATGCCTAGGAGATTTTACCATCTCCTTGTGAACATTACAAAATTTTGCCTCACTTGTCTCAGGCAGATAAAGAGAATAAAGAAAGGCAAACCGACGAAAAGCACAGAGCCATTTGCAGAATACAAGCACCACAAAATAACAGTATGTCGTTTCCCTGTTAATTTTTGATTTTCTTTGATCTTTGTTGGAAAAGTAAAAACACAAAGCAAATCCTACTTTAGAACATATATGAATAATTAAATTGCATTTTTCCTTAAACTGTATTCAACCTGAGTTGAGAGGACTGATTTGATCAGTTCAGAGTTTTTCTCAATCCTCTTTGCACATTAGAATCTTCTGGAGAGGTTTCTGGGTTATAGCTCAGCGGTTGAACATATGCTTAGCTTATGCAAGGCCCTGAGTTAAATCCAAAGCACTTTGAACCCTGCCCCCAAAAATAATCATTTAGAGAACCTGGTAAAATTTCTTGATGTGCTCTGAACCAACAAAATAATTATTTGTCAGGATAGGTCCTATAGATTGCTATTTTTGTGAAGTTCCAGGTGGTTCAAATCAAAAGACAATTTTGGAATAACCAAATTTCACTTTAAGGAAAATTTCCTGATTTGAAACCCATTTACATATTTCTGTTAATCTAATAAAAACTATTAATTATCATACATCCATTATTGCATTCTGTTTAAGGATAGGTTGGATGAATTCAAAGTATTTCTGTGTATTATGCACAAGGATTGTTCAAAAGGTCAGTTCTCTCAGTGTTTGAAGAAAGCAGTCCCAGTGGACTATTTGTTTTGATGGTGCTCTCCTGGCTATTTTGTATAATACATGGTTTCCTGGATCCTCATTTATAAACATATATTTTACTATATTATTATATATTATGTATATTTATAAGTTTAGACAATCAAAGTTACAGGAAGGCTTTATTAAATTAAATACATACATGTGTATCTAAACAGTGGGGTGCATAAAGTTTAAAAAGTTGGAAAAGCATTTTTGGACAATTTAACTCTTCTGGGTAAATCTTTACAATTTTCTCATAGTGGTTGTGTTAATGAAAAATTTTTATCTAACTTTGATTTCAAAATTTATGTTCTTTCTTCAACATTAATGTCTTTCCCACTGGTGTGGTGATGTGTCACATCTGAATCTTCTGGTTATACCCTATTTGGTGGCAAATATACATACAACCATAGTTCCTCTATGAGTAATCAAGCAATTGAGGTACCACCATCTGGTACTTTGAGTGGCATTTCTTAATACTAGTGATCGTGATTTGATATTATGAAAAAAAATGATAAAAATAAAAGATTTACTTGTATTACTTTCTCGCTCTAAATGTGCATCTTTATTTTTCAAACATTCTTATATTTTATCTCAGTTCTCTAAATTATCTTGTATGTTTGCAGAACCCATACAAGAAAATGAAAGTTATTTTTGTATGCACACAAAGTGTTTAATGTTAGAATAATTAGTACAGAATAGCAAGTTTGTTGTTGATCATTTCTCATGTTACTAATGTTACTGATACAAAATCATGTATAATATAGTTTAAGGAGGTATACTACTCAGGGAAAATGCGTTAATTATAGAATATCATACATACTATAGTGTGGGGAAGATATATCTTCATCTCTCTCTCCTGGTGCATCCTTCTAGCTGAAGAAGTGTAAATGCATTTGAGTGTCTTTTAAAATTCTGGTCATTGTACATGAGTAGATGAGATGTCTGTCTATTGCTTTTGTTCAGGACAGAGTCTAGGAAGTCAGTTTACCACTCCTAAAAGCTCATGTTTAACAGCCTTTTGGCTGTTCAGGTTGTATAATTTATAAATCTATTTAATTCCCCAGTTACATTTCATTTAATGAAATTTTACTTCCAATTTATTTGATTGAGCAATATACTAATTTAATTTACATGTCAGAGAATTTTAGCAGTTTTGTCTGAAGTGGCATAATACTGTTTTAAATGTCTGAATCCTGTAATTCCATCAGCTTTTAATACTCATTTTAAAAATTAAGGTTTATGTGTTTATTTTTTATCATTAGCATGCAGTTGAAAATCATCATAATGTCATTTCAGGCCTATTTTATCTTTAGTTTTTAATAATCAAATATTATGGTCCAAGAAAATATGTTTTGAACTATATCTCGATATAATTAAGCAACTTATCCAGATATATATATATATATATATATACAAGGAGACCTCTAATAAGAACAAGAGCTAACCATGATTTAAAAATATATAATGCTCAAGAATAAATACAGGTAAATTTGTACTGAGATTATTTCCTTTTTACTAATGTAAAAAGTACTTGAGAGTATATTTCTCACATAATTTTCACAGTTTCCAGAGGATATTCTCTATTGCTCTGGAAGGAAAATTATCAAAATAGGCTTTCTATTTTAAATATGTGGTGGGGGTTCAAGTACACTCTAAATATTATTCTTCAAAGACAAAGTTTTTCACCAGGTTTTTGAGAATCTGTAACTTCATCATAACTAAACATTATTTCAGGAAAATACTATAATATATAAGGAAGTTGTAAACCAGGAGTTATTTTCTATGCTTTCCTACAAAACAGAATCCATAGAATAGAAAAATAGACATTATTAAAACTTAAATGCTTAAAATATAAGAAAATATTTATAATATGTCTCTAGTTTTAGGTTTTTCCAATTTCTCAGTGATGATGGTACCATGTAACAAAATTCTTACTCTGACATGTTAATAGAAGGTGTTTAATAATGTTAGCCTGGTTCCTTTCCTATCTCATTTCTTTCTTCCCTTTTCACAGAACAATTTCCCTCATTTTAAGAATGGTGCTTACAAGTGTTTGAGCTCTCACTTTGGAGAAGGCACTGTGCTTTATGTGTGTGAAGCTACTCAGCAAACAACAGTGTAGCAAAGAAGCAAGGACCTAGGAGAAAACTCAGGCACTGAGAGATTAAACGAATTCCTCAAAATCAAGGATATAAATCCTGCCGGGCATGCTGGTGCATGCCTGTAATCCCATCAATTGGGAGGCTGAGGCAAGAGGATTGCTGTGAGTTTGAGACCAGCCTGGGCTAAAAAGTGAGCTCAATCCCAGCCTGAACTGCACAATGAGACTCTGTCTCAAAAAGAGCAAAAAAAAAAAAAAAAAAAAAAAAAGATTTAAATCCTGATTGGATGCCAAAATTTGCAGTTTTAAACATCAGTATACAAATGGGAACCTAGTAGTGAAATCACATCAAGGAAGGTAGAGAAAAAACTTCAATAAGGGCATTTTTCTTTAGGGAGGAAAAAACACTTTTAAACCCTCAAGCCAAATGGTTTGTATCTTATGACACTTCTGTACTAAAACTTACATCCAGTTGACCCTCTGTGGTTTTAGATTCTGCCTCTTCAGATTCAAGAAAGTGCAGACTGAAAATACTGGGGGAAAGTTGCACAATATGTGCTGAGTTTTTTCTTGTCATTATTCCCTAACCAAAAGTGTATAACAACTATTTACCTAATATTTATATTGTATTATGCATTATGAGTAACATAAAGAAGATTTATGGTGTATATGAGTATGTGAGCACGGTATATGCAAATTCTATGCTATTTTAAATTAGTTAACAAGCATTTAAGAATTTTGATATCCAAAAAGGGTTCTGAAAACAATTTCTCATAGATAACTGAAAGATGACACCAAATTTAAGTGTAGTGTCCACTGAATGTATAAATAATCTTAAATTATGAGTTGTACCCCTTAGGTGATGCATTTCTTACATCCACTTATGTCCCAACTCCTCCATAAACCACAAGCTGTCTGCCTATTTGCCCAAAAGTCTTTTATTCATTCTTGTACTGGTTCTGTAAACTCAAACCTGCTCTTGTCTCTGCCAAAAATATAATTTTTAACCTTCATTTTTACTTGCAGAAGTATACCTTTCCTTATCATGCCTTGTTCATACCCATAAATTAGCAAATGTAGATGCAGCCCTGATGCAAAGTAATTATATAATTGAACTATTTGAGGTTTAGGCTTTATGATAACATTATTTTGAGTTTTATAAACCAGGGATAATTTTCTGTAGCACCAATCATTTTGCATACTTTCTAAAAATCACATATATTTCTAGCACAGTTATTACAAACTTATTGTGTTATATATATGAATACAATGGCATTTCCACTTTGTTTTAAAAACTCTCAAGGTGTGTAGACATCATATCTTTTTCTCTTTGGTAGGTTAGTGCACCTTGTGGGCAAAGCCATGCCTTTCCTGTACACCCAGGGCTCGGGGTGGTGATGTGTGCTGTGGCTACTCAGTAAATGAGTTTCAAATGAGAATCCTGGATATAAGAGAATATTAAGCAAGCTATTTTGTACTTTCAAGATGTGCTCTTTCCAGTGGAACACTAAACAAAAGATATGAAAGATGTTCATAATTAACACCACCCACTTATCAGCCATTAGGTTATTCCTGGGAGGAAAAGTAATTATTTATGTAGTGATATTAGTATCTCTACTCATGGAATCGCCAAGTGGTGATTTAACTTGGAGTTAAGTCTGAGATGTCTCAAACTTAAAATTTCTAGAAAAAAGTCTTGAATTTATTGCAAACCTATTCATTCTTCTGTCTTCTATCAGCTATCTGTAATTCCTTTTTTCATACTTACTATTGTGGACTGGATGTTAGTGTCCCCTCAGAATTCTGATATTGAAACTGGTAGGCCCATGCATTGGTATTTGGAGATTCTGTCTTTGGAAGGTAATTATATAGTGAGGGCGGAGCCCTAATAAATAAGATTAGTGCCTTTATAAAAAAAAGTGTCCAGAGAGCTTGCTCACTCTTCACTACATGCTGATAAATAAGTCTGTAATTCCAAAGAAAGCCTTTAACAGAATCTTGCCATGGTGGACTTTCAGAGCCTGTTCATCTAAAACCTTAAAGCCCTCTTTGGTACCTGCATTTCATGTGACCCCCTGATTTACCCATTAAATACCTCTTTCATTCTCCCTTGCTGGGATGATTGTGATGTTTCCTTTTTCTACTTCATAGTAGTTAGAACTGTCAGTTCTCACATTGAACCAAATCACTCCTGTGTATATAATCATCCCAGGCCATTCCATTGCATTTAGAGCAAAGTAATAAAAAGCCTATTCAGTAGTCGATAATCCTCCACATGCTCAGGTTCCTGGCTTTTTCTCTTCTTTCCCACAAATTTTCACCTTGACTCACTGGTCCATAGCCACACTAGCCTCCTCCTCATTTCTCAAATATTCTAAGAAAGCTGCTGCCTTAAGGTCTTAGAATTGCTCTATCCTCCTAGGATTTTCCTTTCCAGAGATCCATATATCTTGATCTCTCATCTGAAAATGTCAAGGCTGTTTTAAACAACTCTTTAATATTGTAACCTTCCTTCTCAATGTACAAACACTCCCTTTCTTCCTTTCCTGTGTTATTGTCTCCATAGTACTTGACACAGTCTAACACACCTTGTACCTTACCTGTATAACAGTATATTATTTTTGGAATGTCAGCTGCATGGGGCCCAGGACTTTGATATCAACTTTGCTCATTTCTGGTCCCAATGCCCTTAGAATGGTGCCTGCTGCAATTTTTTGACCTAAGAATGAAAAAGTGTATATTTTGTGGACAAAACATAAAGATAATATTACTCAATAGACTTAAGTAAGAAAAAAACTTATGAGCAAGTTTAACGGAAGTATTAAGGTTTCTAGAGATCTAAGAAGAATAAAAGGCATTGCAGAATTTTGCAATGAAAAGTGACCATGAAACAGTTAACACATTTATTCTCTAAATGTGACATGCTCTAGGAGCCACACATCTCCGCAGCTCATGTTTACACATTATGTTACTATAACTGCTTAAAATGTAGGGATTTTTAATTGAATTTTATGGCTGGTCTACATTGTTGATAGTAATTTTTATGTTATAGCTTATGAGTTTAGTCATAGAAGGATACAGAGAAATTTCGTTGATGTAATAAAATATCTATAAAAGCAAAATGGTGTTGTCTTGTAGGTAGTTATATCTCTCTAAATCTCTGAACATGCAATTATAAATAAATGCATTTTGAGAATGAATATTTAGTAACTTAAAAAACTTTTTTAAAATAACAAGAACAAGTGATAAACTCCTTAATCTGCTATAAAGTATATATATTTTAATGAGTTATTTTGTCTTTAAGAACTACTAAAGTAATACACTTACAGGTAGAATCTCAAAACTTTCTAAAAATATCCTTCATAGCCTAGCAGGTTATTTTAATGCATAGTCTTTTCAATATGTTCAATATTTATGTCATTATCAGTTGGACTTCATTTAATATACCTAGAATTAAGAAAATATATATTTTAAATTCTTTGATATTGTATTATTTTCTGTTAATCATTATTTTCAAATGGCCAACCTAAGTTTTTAATCAGAAACTATGTTGTTAATCTCTTCCTATAGCAACCACATAATTAACCAAAATAGTCAAAATTTTAATTTTCTTAGAAATATACAGAATTTCAGATTTTCAAAAACATTCATTAGTCAAATGCAATGGGAAACCAAGCTTCACCCTTTCGTGGTTCATCATTATTAATAGTCATTCAAGATATTTTACTTACTTCGCCATGGGAAATGGTGAAGAGAAATGGGAATGTTACATTACTATTGACCTTTAAAATCTCTTAAGTTACAGATTATAAATGATTTTAGCTCAAAGCATACATAATCTTGCTATTTTCTTTGTCTTCTGCATATTCCCACTCAACATCATTTTCCTGAATTTTAAAATGGATAACATTCATTTGACATTTTGCAGTCTAAAAATTAAATTTTCATGCTTGCTTTGAATGCACCTGGGAACTTAGAAATGAAATTTTGATAGAAATAAAAATGCCACTGGGAATATTATTGATTACCCAGAATGTGTGGCTTTCATTTACCAATTAAAACATATTAGCAGAGCCATCTGGAAATGGGTTGACATCTATTCTTTCCATCATATAATAGACAATTTAGATCCATTGCCTGCAAAAGCTTTCAGATGACCATAAAAAGCTAGAAAAAACATTTGATCTGATTAATTTTCTAGAACCTAGACAATCAAAATAGCATTTTCCAGATGGGATGATTGAGGCAGGAAGAGAGGCTTCATGATTGAGATTGGAGAGGTAATACTTAAAACTGCACATACCTTCCTTTAATTCCTATGGTTTGTCATTTCACAGTGACTAATAGCCCTTGTGAGGTAAATATTTGTTTTATCAATTGTTTGGCATGTAGGTAATGAGCTTTCTTTACGATGCATGACAGCAAATTTTCTAGTCTTGTTCTTCTTGTCAGAAGTCATATTAGGGTAATATTTGGCTTACTAAATGAATATATACTTGAATACCCTAAATATCCTCAAATGCTATCAGCTATCACAGCATTTGTCAAAGTGTTCTAAGGACCCATAGAACAAAGGCTGCCTACAACACTTTCAAGGAGTGCAAGAGACTGAAACTCCAGAATATTAAGACATATATTTTAGAGACCTGCATTCTCTCACGAGTATATGGTGGAGAATTTTATAGGCTATCTGATTTGTGCATCACAGTAAACTAAATATAAAGGTGAATCCAAAGCAGTTATTTCAAGACAACCATTGAAAAGTTTTGCAAAAGTATAAAGTAAATGCTTTGGTTCTCTGTATATTTTTGGAAATAGGTTTATTTTCCATAAAATATATTATTTATATGAATAGTGAATTTATAACTATTTTATTTAATAAATATTTTTAATTCTGAAGCTTTCATTTCTAATGTGGAAAATACTGATAAACATAACCCATGTGTGTAAAGAAGTCCTGAAACCAAAATGTTTGAAAAATCACTGATAGATAAAATTATGGATTATAAACCAAACTCTTAATTTTAAGTTCCATATGAGAATTCCTCATCTATTTATAGTAAAATTTTCCTCCAGAGTTTGGTTTAAAATTGTTGTAATTATTGTTGTTGTGAGAAAAGCAATAGGAGACCGTGTGAAATGAGAAACAAACATTTTAGACAATGTTTAGCATGTGATAATCTCAGGAGGGCAGACAGTGAAGACGAACTCAGCATAACTTTCAAATACTCTGTTGATTTCTAAATTATTATTATTAAATATCTAATTTCTTCTTCCTCCTGTCTCAAGCTGAAACCTCAATCCTGATAAATGTCTGTGTTAAACTTTTCCATACATCTTAGTGATTTAACTAACATTTTAAAAAGTCAGGGGCTGGGGATTTAGCTCAGCGGCAAAAGCGCCTGCATGGCAAGCGCAAAGTCGTGAGTTCGGTTCCCGGTACCGGAGAAAAACCAAAAAAAAAAATAAATAAATAAAAAAAAATAAAAAGTCAGCCACTCTGCAGGACATTCTAGTCTATGGTGAATTCAAAAGTGAATAAAAAATACCCTCCTTGCAACTCCCCCACCCCCATTACTGCTATCCAGCGGAGCTCAGACTCAACTGAAACTACTATAGAGCTTGGCCATCAAAATTTAATTCTTTGGACCTGAGAAATTTAGTTCAGTAATCACATATTGTACATTTAGAATGCACAGAATTCTCATCTTTCTAGTCAAGGCAAGGTTACACTTCATTAGGACATTTCAACTATCTAAACATTTTAGTTTTATACTAAAACTATAAGAATAATTTTCCTTTGATCCTTTTCTTAGAAGTATGATATAGAGACTTGACATTTACTGAAATATGAAAGATTGCATGTGTATGTGTTTTTCAGTTTTTTGTTCTCTTTTTTGCATGAGACATTTCTAGTGTACTGTATGCTTCTGCACCCACAGATATTTTATGCTTTTTCATCTGATCAGCAGTGTAATGTTTTCTTTATATTAATTTACTACTCTTTAGATTTCCACAGAGGATATTTCTAAAATTTATGTGTAGCATAAACACTTCTTTTAGTTAATTGTGGAAATTTAACACCGACTATATTTACAGCCCCGTAGGTATAGCTGAAAATTTGCATATTAGAGTTGCTCTCTGACATGGTTTTAGAAAATGATCTGTGTTCTTAATTATACCTTTAGCATAAATGTGCAAGTGCTAGTTACTGAAATGTAAAAAAGGGAATCGATGATGAAGATAATGATGATGTTAATATAAAACATATTAATTATATTAAGTTGGCAAATTTTGATTTTTTTCAGCATTTGATGATTGAGGCTTAATGAGGCTATTAGTTGAAGTTTATTTCAATTATGATATAATTTCTAGACTTGTAATTAGTTTCATAGTCATTTAAGTTGTTTTAGGGTGAATCAAAACTTCAGTATCAATGAATTTAATACCTAACTTTCCTACCTAAATTAAAGAAGTGTGTGTGACAATGTGTACACTTTTCACAGTGATTAACTTCATTCCTGTAGTGATCTACTGATTTATAGTGGATAAAATGCATACGTAACTTGACCTAGTGAAAACGATCTGGGCATTCTTTTCCCATGTACTGCAAAATTAAAATTTCTTATTTTAGAAATAAAAGCTATAAAAAGCTGAAAAAAAAATCTCTTATGATACTAATAGCTGCAAAGCAATAATTGCCAATGCTTTACAATTAATATTTCGCCTTTCCTTTAACAATTTTAAGGATACTTAAAGCATAGCCCAAAATTGGAGTTGACAATTGCAAATACCAACCAACCAACACAGTAATAAAATCAATACTTACATTTCCCTTGAGGCCACTATTTACTGTTTGCTGCACCATTTCCTTAATGGAATGGCAGTTATGTTTGCAAAAATCTTGTAACTACCATTTTTATGTTTTAACTAAAAGCAGCTTTCTTGAAGAAGTATGAAAAAGAAATTCTTGAGTTACTATTTAAAAATGGTCACAATCATTTAGTAGTTACTATGAGCATAGAGAAGGCAGTCTTTCCTTTTATGTATTGGGTAAACACTCTTTAGCATGTCACAGGCAGTGCTGTTTTGCTAATAATGACATGTTTTTATGACTTCTTTACAATGGACATTGCCTTAATATTTAAGCATCTCACTATATATAAAAAACTTGCTAAGTTTAAATGAATGTATTTGTAGTTATTAGGCTTTGCTTTTGGTAGGGAACTCTAGAAAAATAATGGGAAGGAGGAGAATGAGGAAAAATAGCAGCTTATTTATTCAACGCAGTAAAATCATTGCCACAATGTTATTAACCATATGATTGACTAATTTCACTACTTGATTTTTCTTTCCTTATTGTTACGATTGGATAGTAAGTTTTTGATGGGGTTCACTGTTCTTACCGTTTCTTATGAAAAAAAGCCTTCAGTGTTGAAATACACTCACTGCAGTATTTATGTTTTCCTCTTTAGCATAATTTTCATTGCCTTTGAAATTGTCTATATGAGTCTTTTCATGTTCATTCTTTTAAGCAGATTTGCATTTTACTACAATTTAAACAAGGTATAAGAATCAATTTATCTCCACATTTATTTCTGCCTTTTGATTAAAAAGAATAATAGCATAGCATTCATTCAAGATGGATGAGTACATGCTACCTCCCAGAGAACTTTATGCATGATCAAACTTTATTAGTAATTTTACAAACTAAAAAAGAGAAGTGGTGTGAACAGAATTCACAGCCTTTTTTAAAGGACAAGTTTTGAAGCAGGATATTGAAAATAAAGTCCATTGGCCAACTCTAGTCTTTTTCCATGATGATGTCAGCAACTATGCAGTGTGATAAAGCCACAATATTTTCATGACAAAGAAAAATTCATATCCACATCTTTAATAAGTGAAGAAGAAAAAAATACCCCTGGCAGACTCATATGTTCCCATCTAAACCTTTGTAGCTTCTCTCAAACTAATCAGAATGAATGTGGGGTTGAATTAAAATGAATCGCTGAAGTTATTACTTACAGTGTCACATGTATTCCACATTCAGGCTTTTCACACGTAGCTTTGAAGAGCTCTACAGGACCAACCAAATGTAATTGATACAGAATCTCTGCTGAACAACAGCTGCAGGAGCAAGGTGCTGCAGCTTTTACTTTAATCTACCTTTCTTTCTGAGAGTTTATTATGTTTTTGAATTTATTCTTTTGTAGATCAGGGAGCTATCTTTTTTATGGAAATTAATCTTTTTAGAAGATTTGTACTTTCTTTTTCAAACACTAATACATTCATTCAAGAATCCTATTATTCAGATCCAGCTGGCTTTTATCTGGTGATATTTACTTCAAAAAGCCAAGTTAAATGGTATCATAGATTAATTCTCAGGGCACAGGAAAGCTTTTGCAGAGAAAACATGATTTGGTAATTACGTAAAATATCATAATAAAAATCATAGAAAATATCAGAAATGTGTTGCATGATCCATCGTAATCAAAAACTTCAAAAAGTTGTTTTCCTGAATATGTGCTACTCTGCCTTCATCATACATTTTCATTAGTCACTTCTTGTATACCCCAAAAGTTTGCTTTGGGTTTTAACAAACTCTGTCATGAATTTTAGGTTTCTGTTGTTTGCTCACACAAAGCAATGGAACTTCAAAAGGGGCATTATCCACTGCTATCTCTTACATAAATCAAACTGGAAATAAGACACATTTTACAATTCAATTTAAGATCCCACTGAGACAATAATATTGCAAGCTGTGCATTTTGCAAAGTAATATAGTAATGTCTAGTTTGCATTTTTGAAAAACCAAATTAATCACACTTTATTGAATACGTTGGAGCAAACCTAAAATTCATCTATTATTAAAAACTTGTGCAACAAACACAAACTATATTTTATACATAAAGGACAAACTCATTTATTCATTAGGATAAAACACTTGGAGTTTGCATTTTGTAACTATGAAAGAAATGACATTTGCTGTTGGGGCTGTTTTGAATTTTTAAAAGCAGCCTATGCATAGTAAGCTGCTTGAAAATTTATTTTAGCACATTAAATTGCACTACTTTTAACACCCCCATATAAAAATAGAAGTTAACCAAAAAACCTTGGAGTATGAAAACAAAAATCATTAAAGTAAGTGGTATATTTAGAGAGCTATCTTATATAAAATTAAAAATTTATATCACATTTTAAAAATGTAATTGCATTGTAATAATACGGTCACTTTATGGTTTTGATAAGAAAAGGAAAAATCTTTCCTGGGAAGAATGAAGGTTCATCATGTTATTCTGTTAGGTTGAAGAAAATAGGTACTTTCTATGTGTATCTATTTCCATGTAGAATTTTAGTTGGATGTTACTGAAAATAAAATTATTTTGCCATCACTTAGACATTATTGCCTACATGATATATATAATATACCTACATTTTTGAAAGTTCAATATTGAGGAATTCTAGTGAATACAAGAATTATGAGTAAAGAAGAATAGTAATAAATAGAAAATAAAGTAGATAAATCTGAGATGTGTAATTTGCTGGTGCATGTTTTTCAATATCAGGCTAGTAGCTACTCTTACTCTGCTGATAGGTGTAATATTCTGTATGATAACAGTTACTTGAAGTGCTACAGAACAGCAATATATCCTTTGCACTGAATAGAAATAGTAGGATTAAAACACATTCTCAGATTTAATTTTGCTATAAAAAGATTAAAGCCAATCTCGTTACATTTTAAGACTTTATTATTAAATCCTGAATTTTGATAGTGTGTACCCTTTACACCAACCCATACTGTGCTGTAAAGGGAGTATCTGTAGCTTCCAACCACACTGAAGCTAGAAAAGTGTCTTCTTGCTTTTCCAATAAGCACTCTAGATTGTGGACTCGTGGTCACTGAAGGCTGTTGCCTCGTGTCAAGGTAAAGTAAATTTAATTATATAAAAGCTTCCAGATAAGTTACATTAAGTTCTTTTATTTAAGGCAAAAACATAAAAACAAAACAAGACAAAAACCTGAATGCATTCTAGAAAGTAGTTTAAAATCCACTGAGTTCAGACACAGCAGAACATGCAGGGACCACTCACATAATTTTGTCATGTGTGGCTCTAGAAACTAATTTGTTCTTCAGTTATCTTCTTAAAAAACATTAATGATAGAGAACACCAGATTTTTCCCTCTATTTTATCAATTTTCTAGTGGCATGAAATATGGGAATCTGGATTCATGACCTGGTCCTATCAATGTCAATGTGGCAGATGACAGAGCTGGGGATGATTATTCCTGATGATGAGCTCCTTCTCCTCGGCCTGACTATCTGATGCATCACTTTAATCATATCTCTCCCCTGTGTAAGATGATGACCGAACTCATCATCCTGACATCTGAGAACTTTCATAAGCTGGCCCTCACCCTCACCTACCTCATTCTGACTCCTAATCATTCCCTAAAGTAGTGTGTTTGCTCTCCACTCAATTGAGCTTCTGTGGCTGTAATCTACACGGATCGTTTGTGTATATCTTTGTGCCATGGCGTGGCTCAGGCAGTGCTCTGAATTGCGTCTTTCTGTGCTGGGCAGTAGAAAGGATTGAAGACCAAAGTTCAGGCAGACATGTACCCAAGCCCCATATTTTCTTAAAGTTTCTTGTCATCTCAACTGCTTAATTATTCTGAACCCCAATTTTCTCTGCTGTAAAAATGAGGGAGTCATATTTTATGGTGCCATCATTTCAGCAGTCTTCCTTTACCATAGCATTTTAAAATATACCTTCAAATACTTGTTTCATGTGTTACATATAGAAACATATTCCTCATCTTTTCACAGTTAGTGCCTCAATTAAAATACCATGGTAACTTTCTTTAGTTATTTGGTTAGTCTGTTTCCAGCCACTTCCCAGCTAGAATATAAACCACATGAGGATATAGATTTTTATCTGCTTTTCTACTGCTATTTCCCTGTCCTTTATAATAGCATCTGGAACATAATAAGTGCTCAATATGTAGCAACACAATGAATAAAATGTATGATTTCAATGTATATTTTGTGCCATAATGTTTGATTCAAATATTTACAGAAAAAATAAATTATATATTGTATAGTCACACACACACACACACACACACACACATATATAGTATACGTAATACATACATACCTTGGTTCATGAATGCTTCTGTTTGCAATTTGATTCACAAAGAAAAGCATTCAGCAATAGTTCGCTTCCACTCAAATACTGCCTCAGGTGATAAACACAACCACGGCCTTCTTTCCACTTTGGCACTCCTTTTACGCCCTAGTGGTCTTTGTATCTAGTTCTACTTGCAGTGATTATATATAGCTATTTTTAAAAAAACTTATTTGTGTTTTGTGTTCTGTTTTTCTATTTTTGTTTCATGAGATTATATCACAGTCTTGTCTCCTGTAGTTCTCTTCTTCCTGCCCAAGATTTTCAATATGCAGTGACCGTTTAACTTTGGAATAAATAATAACATGAAGCATTTTTCAAAGCCATCCTATTTCTCATTGAGAATTGAAAAACTATATTAATATTAACAAATGCACATAATAAAATGCTTTGAAAGTTATTTTCATAGGTCAGAAGACAGACACAGTTCAAAACTCCTGCCTTGAAGTCTGAGGATGGAATTCAATAGTAGCATGTTGAACTCAGTATGTGTGAGGCTCTACAAAAAGAAAAATAAAAAAATCCAAGACTTCTTCCATTACTAAAGATAATATTTTTGTGAATTAATTTCATTTAAAATAAATAAATATAGGAAAAACACCACCACAATAGTTTTCACTGACAGCCAGTTAAAACCAAGTAATTTTTGCATTATTATTTATTGGTGTGTCTATAGCAAAATTACAATTTTATTTTATTTATTTTATTTTATTTT